>NC_092311.1:42844424-43147454 GCF_036785885.1 Coffea arabica
TCACTTTTAAGTGGGGAACTTTTATAATTATAACAAGAACATGAGGGCCAAAAAGGAAAATGCCTATGTCTATCTCATTCCACCGCCAAACTCCCTTATGATTCTTTCATTCTTGTCTGAAGCATCAGGAAATAAGGAGATACGAGAGGACTTGGAGAACAGTGGAGAGAGCTTGCCATCTACCGATTTCAGTCGACTCTGAGGTACAGAGCCAACTCTTCTTAAGTTTCATGAGTTGAAAATTAAAGATAATGCTGTAGAATCTGGATGGTTTTCTTGAATATAGTAACTGCAGGTTGCCAGAAATGAGATTGGACAGATACAAAGTAGTTCTATTGGAGTAATTTTGTATGTATGTTGTTGCTAGCTTGTAACCAGGTACCTGATAAACACATACTGTATATGCGAAATTATGAAGATTTCATAATGTTTAATACCTAGAACACCTTGAGTTTCACCAAATCCGTAGCTATCAGTCACCTTTGCGCAGCCTTAGAAATTGATTATAACTTGGTGTAGAAAAGTCCAAATTAAGTGCCGTCAGCTGCAATCGAAACTAGACTCATAGATCTTTTCAAGCTCTGATTCACCTCCTGTCAGCACCAGTAATTGCACGAAATTGACCGAAAACTGCAACCTGCGCAGAACAGTCCTGGAAACACCTTCAATTGAGGTCTAATTTAAAGCGCTTTACAGCTTGAAACGCTAAATGATGTCTTCTGGAGATATTTAGTACTTTGAGTGTAGTTTCTAGCGGCACCAAATTTGTAGTGGTTCGACATATATAGCCTAAGTTTTGTGTATTTAACCTAAGACTGCAATTGCTAAAATTCCTTCGTATCTCTATAATTTTTAAAATGTCTTAGCAAAAGATTTTGTTCGCTAATTATTATGGAAAACGTATTTTATTATATTAACTTAGATTGAGCATATGTATTTGTTTGATGATTGGGTGTCTTGGAATTATTGCAACACATATATATAAGAGATAAGAGGCGCAAGTTTGGGAAATGGAACAAGAAACGCACCCAATGGTCACTTGGCCCCAACTAACACATAAAAGGGAGTCATGAGTCATCATGTACCAAAATTTGTACGGGCTATTATTCATTTAGCCATTTGCTCTTTCTTCCATTGCAATCAAGTTTTTTCGTCTAAGTCATTTAAACACTTTCTCTTACAAATTAAATTAGCATTAGTTTTGTCTTTTTTATTTATGAGTATTTTATTTCTTGTACTTTTTTTTTTGGTAAGTTTTGTTTCTTGTACTTGTCTTGCTTACGTGTTAAAATCTGGACCGTGAATATAATTATCTAATGATCAAAGTTGTTGTAGTCTTTTCTTTGAATGCTTACAAGGTGTTCACTTAATTTTCGTGAATGAACACAGATCATACCTTGTCAATAAAATTTGGAACACTTTTGAATTTGGAAGCATCTTTTTAACTTCATGTTGAGTGTGAGCTTACAACTTGAGAACTTCGATGAATTTCAATTGTGATCACCATAATAAAACATAAAGATAGAAGTAAGGACTAACCAATTTCCTTTCCATTTTTTTTTTTTTTGGTCAAACTTTAGAGTAATTGGTGCCACACTGTTATTAAACACTTTAATTTTGCATTCATTTCTTTGGAACTTCCAAGAAGCTATCTTTCCCACGAATCTTGAAACAACCCGTGTAAGCTAGCATGTAATCTCATTGATTTGCAAGTCTTCAAGTGTGCTGAAACCAGTCATGCTACGATACTTACATTCATCAATTTACATTTTTTTGCTACATGAAGATGCTGTTTGCTCAATTGTTCTTGGCCTACACATGACTATTATTTTGTAACATTTTATACTATTTTATTGTTTTTGACTATTAGTGCAGTTTTGTTGGCGTTTCATTAGTAATTTTCACCTAAAATGTCAAATTGGTAAGATTGATTAAAACATAACACAAAACGTTAATAAGTAGATTGTGACACGAGTACAATATGAAATTTAACATATAATGTATGTATTTGTACTCAATTTGATACAAACACGCAAATAACACAAAAAAACTATGCTCTCTATATCTGTCTAATTTTCTAGTACGCTCCTCATTATTCACCACGGTATTCAAAACTCAAACTATTCATATGTCTCAACTTCTTCATTTTGAACCCTTTACTATTCTCGAACAATTGTATTATTTTGTTTCTAAATCCACTCAAGTGCAAGCATAGATTTTAAAATTATTCTGTTTATCAGTTGCACATATGAAGTGTGGTTTAATATTCACTAGTAACCGTAAAAGCTATTCAAACTTAAGCGGCTCTAATTTATGCACAACTCTAAAGTTTTTAACTATCCTTATCTTGTTCGAATAATAGGCTACAATTAGTACGTCCTTCAAAGATCAGCTTAGCAACTTTAGAAGGATTAATTGCTTACTAGAGAAAATGAGCTACTGTCGTCAGGTCTTTGATGAAGTGAAGGCGCAGTCACACTTGTCGGTACAAAAGCAATAGCTTTTTGACTGATGATAGACATAGACCGTAGAGCGAGTCTTCCTCTGCTGTGAAGGCAAAGTTTCAATTTCAATTCCTAAATTCTTGGATATGTCTTAAGTGATATTGATTTTGCAAATTCAGCTCCGGATATTCCTCCCAATACACAGTACCCATGATATGAAAATTTTGTCTAAAAAAACAGTAAGCTACTATTTCAACCTCCTATGATTTTCACATTTTGTCACACTATTCCCTTATTATTTAATAACACTCACTTGACTTCCCTGTAATTTTATGTAGAGTGAAGAACAGACGCAAAACACTTATTTACCCAAGAAAGACTTTAGAATTACATGTGAAGTATGAAATATTTTCCGCAAAAACCAATTTAGTTTGTAGAGATATTAACCATTTGACCATAGGATCTTTAGTTTAACACTTATGTCTTACCGTTTTTTCTTCTTCTTATAAAGTTTGGAGTCTCCAATGAATTGAAAAGAAAAAAGAGTATGAAATATGAAATGTACTGATATTTAAATATCCATTTAAACTCCATGTCTATTTCGCATTTGACCACGTAATACTTTTGTGGTTTTACTTAAACCAGATAGGTCCGTTGTGTTTAGTTTTTCAAATAAGGACGTAATTGAATCTTTAACTGATCATCTTCGGGGTTGGCATCAAGCCCTAATTGTTTATTAAGAATTCAATCACATTACGTTGACATGAATTCAATCAAATTTGACAATGAGAACTAGGGCTACAACATAACTTCAGTCCCCGCAATATCGTTGAGAACGGGAAGGAAGTCATGATATTTGTTAGAAAAGGAAATCTCACTGATAAATGTAACTTCTCTTTTCTTCCTCTGGACAAAATACTTTTTTGTTCGGATATGGACTAAATACCTTGTTTTTATGGTACGAACAAAAGAAAGTTTGTTAAGCGAAACTCATCTTTACCGAGTTGAAGACATTGTAATGACTAAAGAACGTTAAAATCTCACACGTGACGTAATTCGAACAAATTACAAGCGTATGTATGTTCATAAATGTGTGTATTCTTATAGGCTGCATTTGTATTGAAAGATTTGATGAAAATTTTGAAATGTTCTCAAATCCCTCTAGTTGTTTAGATTTCTTAAAAAGTATTTGAATTTATAAATCACCAATTTATCTAGTGTTCAAAATATGTTTAGATGATTGGTGAATTACAAACTCAAATATTTCTTAAAAAATCCAAACAACTAGAGCAATTTGTATAAACTTTTGCTGACTGAAACAATTAGCTCCACCTTTTATTCTGTATCTTTAGGGCACAAAATAGAAATATCTTTCCTATAGGATGTACTCAAAAGTGATTATAGGTTTGACACTGGTCTTCCTTAGGCCTAGGTAATTTTTTTTCACTTTTTAAGGTAGGTCAAGGTATTCATGGTCGATAAATCCAGCCTTCGCCAAACGAACAATTTATTTTTGACTGCCTAAAATAATATATATATATATATATATATATATATATATATATATATATATATATATATATATATATATGTTCTTGGCTTACCTGATGATGGCATGACAATCTTGAAGAAAATTTGACAATATTGTTCTTGGGATTTATATGTGGCATTAGGAAATAGGAAAATTGTATTTGTGCTTACAAGCGAGAATTGACGCCAATGTTCTTTTGTTTAACTCAAGTTGTTTACAAACCCAAATCCTATTCTCGAATTAAACTAAAAACATGAAATCGTATACCTTGTTAAAAAAAATTGATGGCATCTAAAAGATATATGTGTTAATTACGTTTACAATTTCATATATGTGCCTGTGCATCACTATTCCTCATTTGGAATATCGATCTTTGTACCAATTTGATTTGATAATTGGAGCATTTCATCAACAAATTGGGTTTAAAAAGTGCTCCAATTTGTTACTAATCATTTGCACACGATGTAGCACATACGTCTCAAGACGTAAAGATTTTGAGTTCAAAACCTTCTCGCCCCCCCTCCTTCTTAAATCTAACTCTTCCGCTATTAGAAAATTTTTTTAAAAATTATGCACACGTGTGTTTTTAAAGTGATATTACATATACTTTATTACCTGTATAGAATATGCAACACTTTTAAGTCCCCTCTTACTAAAATCATGCATTGTTTACTCCACTTTTGTTAATTGCACAAATAGTTGGGTAGAAATCTTTTGACAGGTTTAAAGTGCAAAGTGTCTATAATAATACAAAAGGGCACAATAATTAGAACCCAATGTTGGCTAAACAAAGATATACTTTTGCTATAGGTAGCATCTTACATATTAAATGATTTCACAAATAGACAAGGTACGTTTTCTTTATAGTTTAGCAAACTGAAACAAATTGTATAATAACCAAAGAGCACTAATTTGTTTAACTTCTCTTTGATTATCTTAAGAAAGTACAATAAACGAAAGTAATTAAGCAGAATTAATTCATCTTTGTTCATTTGAAGACAGTGCTATGACTAAGGTCATTAATTAAGCAATATTTTTAAGACAACAAGAAATTTTCTTTTGATGACTACAACGAAAATTAAAAATCTCCAAAAGTTCTAATACCAGCAAATGCACAAGCACAGCAATTTATTTTTATAGATGTATATTCCATGTGTAAAGATGCACTTATAAAAACATCAAAGATTTGGCATATATATGACTTGATAATTCCTAATTGAATATTTACATTCACTAATCAACATTGCAGCCACACATGAACTCACAATTTGTGGGATTTGAATTTGATCTTCAGACCCCTACAAATAACGTTCACGCTTTAGAGAAACTAATTATTTATGTAACCTTTCTTTATCATGCCAAGACTTTCATTCAAAGAATATATGTGGGGGATTTATTCTTTTCTTAATTTTGACAAAAGAGGAATCAAGACTTTTGATTAAAAGGGACTAGTCATCTTAAGATCTAGACCAAGCTAGTGGGTAATAAATGACTATAAATGGTGGGTAATTAAGACGTGAATTTTATGTTGGGAATGCCCAAAAAGTATTTTTGATATGATTTGCTTAACACTGAAAAACAGACCAACCAATATGCATGGGTTATAACTTTTGAATCAAAACACTAATAAGGTCCCAATTCAATAACAGTTGAATGGGAATTCTTAGGACTTAATTGGCGCAGAGTTTTGACAAGAGGTAACATTTGTACTCAACGAATTAGTTTTGGCATGGTATTGAAATCTATTTAACAGTTGCGACCATAAAGATACTTGGAAATTCATGGAAATCTCCTGGATCATTAATCGGAAAATGCTTGTATGCAATTACCTGGACAATTAAGACTGCTTAAGAGTAGTGGCTAATTTCAATCCATTCTTGATTATCCTACAACAATGACCAAACTTACCCTAAATCCTTAATTATCACTATTTAATGAAACAACAATAATCAATTAGTTCAGTATATTGGGTAAGATGTAGTTAGTACTACAGAAGATTCTACTCGGATGAGATGTAAAAATTTTAGTAGTAGTTTAAGACTTAGCTGGCAATTTACCTTTATTTTTTTTTTGGGCAATTTGCATCCTCAGAAGAACAAAGGAATCTTTTTCTTTTGGAAAATTTCTTTTTCTAATGTATATTTACGTGGACCATGAAGAGTATAACTACATGGAAGCTTTGATAGGCAATTCACTAGTTGGACACTGTCTATAAACTACCAGGATCTATCTTTTTTTAGACTAACTTACTGTAGAAGAAGGAAGAACAGTCAATATAAAGTTTTCCTTTGAAAGCCTTTTGAACAGAAATTGTACTCTATGAATGACATTTACTTCAATTAGAGATTGGTGCCAAAGAAATGTATAATTAGTTTCTTTTATCTTCTAACAAGATACTTTAGTGGTCAGGTTGTGATCTCAATATTTAGAGGTCTTGGATTTTAATCCTCTTTTTTTCTTGCCGCTTTTTAAATCTTATCCCTTTCTTACTGTATTTTTTTTTTTTTTTTTAAAAAAGACCCTTTGAATTGCTATGTTGACAAAAGAATTATTCATTATCAATTACTGGTATTTGTTCTAATTACAATTTGTTTATGCACAATAATAAGTTTATAATAGTTTAATTAACATTTTTTATTTCTACATTACTTAGCATTTTCTCTTACGAGCCCACTTTTATTACTTGATCATGCCATTGAATTTTTATTTACAAATGTTTGTAACAATTTTATCTTACACTTTAATGTGTTAAAATAGATTTCATTCAATAAAGGACCATGAAAAAAAAAACAATTGCTGTCTAGTATTCCTTTGCAAAAATTTATTGCCAAATAACAGAAATGTGTTGCAGTTCAGTGAAAATTGCTAAAAAAAAAAAAATTTAAATCAATTCAACCATCAGACTACTTCTTATATAATTTCGGAAACATTCATTTTGAAAGTTCTTGAAAACTTTCCCAAAAAATTAGTAGACAAATAAAAGAATGGTATGGCAACTATACATAATGTGTGTCTTTTCAAGCTTTAAATTGCTCTTCTCAATTGCCCTGATATTGACCGCAGGAAGAAAAACATGTTCTCAGAACATCTTCCTCAACTTTGTCATGGAACAATTGCCCAAAGACTTTACAAGAAATTTATATCAGTACAAAAACTATCACTATTCAGAAATTAAGGATGGTTGAGTTTGACCACCATTGTGTTTAAAAGAACAACTCCATTATTATGGTAGTATGCTGGTAATACATAGTATGCTGATACATGTTTGTTGAAAAATGGTAGGCAAAACATACTTTTTTCTACACCTGTTATCTAATGATATTATTACGTTTGAATAATCTCAAACCTCTATAATGCCAAGAGTTTCTGGGAAAGAATAGGTGAAGATAAGTGACTTGCAGGTATCCATAAAATCAATACGCGTCTTTGAAACTGAAACTCTCAGAAGAAGCTTGGGCAAAATTTATTCACCATTGGACCTGAAATTAAATCAGAGAACCAGCTTGACTGGCTTCAGAGCTTTCACAACAAAAAGTAACTTTGACAGAATACTTCAGTGACTTTCTCTATCTCTTTTATCATTTCTTTTTCCCATTTATTGTTCATTAACAAAAAGAAGTCGATTCAAGATATGAGCCTATGAAAGGTTCAACAGCCAGATAATACTCATTAATGAGGGAAGCTAATCCAAAATGACTGAGATGGGTAGGCCACTTGGTTCCATGACTACTATATATGGTGGAAAAAATTAGAATCTATTAATTGTAGTTTCTGGACATTATATGGCAGTTATTCGTCTTTTCAAGCCTTAATGAGGATAGCAGATAATTCATATGGATTCTACGACTTTTGAAAGGATTTAGAATTCATTGCAATTATAGCAATTACTCATGAAAGGGATATATGGATGGTTAGATAGGAATTCTGTAGCGTGCTGGTAGCAGCCATCCAAAGAGAACAGGTCCATTTGTGCACAAAATAAAGTGAATGGAGAATATATATACATGCTACATCAATATTCAACATATACAAAAATGTGATCAAGGAAAAATGAGGAATCTAATAGTTCTAATGCTTACTTGCTACTTTTTATGGTTCAACTTTAAAGAGACTTCGGTGTCTTGTTCGTTTGTAATTTGATTCAAGGTTGATAAAAAGAAATTTTTCAGAAAATGTGAAATAGGGTAAGTATCCTAGTTTATTTAGTTGGGTATTGAAAGTTAATAAAAATGGAAATTATGGCAGTGATCCTCTTCATTTTTCCCCTCCAACCAAAGCAGTGATTTTTAAGAATACAAACTAGATTTTAAAAAATAGTTGTGGAGAAAACTTTTAACAAGTTTAAAATGCATAGTGTCCATCATAATGTAGAAGGGCAAGTAATTAGAACTCCCACGTTGGCTAAGCAGAAATATATGTTTGCTCTAGTAACATATTACATATTATTAAATGATTTTACTATGAGGTAGGGTACATTTTCCTTATAGTTTAGCAAAATGGAACAAAATTATAATAATTTTAAATTAATATAATTGCATGGTGAAATATCATCTGCCGCAAAATATATATATATATATACAAGAATTTGAGAATATTGGTTAATCAAAGAGCACCTTTAGCGACATGAGGATGAAAATTGCTCCTAGAATGTCTTCCTGGCCTTAGTCATTGAACGATTGCTCAAAGAGTCTGTAAAAAATTTAAGCCATTCTAACTTCGTCAGTATTTATGAATTTGACTGGCATTGTTTTCGAAGGAATGACTGCATTCATTAAAGAATCAAGCCAAAACTGAGACAAGTATGAACAAACAAGCAATTAGTAATTTATATCATGGTAATACAAGTTCATACAAAAAAAAAAACAAAACAAAAAAACAAAAGTAGGCAAATTAAGCCTACTTTTTCTACACCTGTTGTCTAATAATATATATTATTACCTTCCAAACTTTGTAGGTTTGTAAAATGCATCAATTATGGATCTTGCTGTAAAGATGTTAAGTATTAACTAAATTAACTAATTATTGAACTTATACTCATGGAATAATAAATTTTTTGGTAATGTGCTAATTAATCTCTAGAATATTTGACTTTTAATATCCAAGTCTCCCAATGGTGTGGAAATTAAGCTGTTCTTCAACATGCAGCTCCGTGGGACTTCAAATAAATACCTCTCTTCCATACAAATCCCGCGCCTTTATATAAACGGTTACAAAGTTTATCAAAGCAATAATGAAGAGACCGATAACATTTTATAGTACCTTACTTTTCTTCTTTCTTTTACAACCTCAAGAAGTGATCACTTTCACTTTCTTGGAAGATCATGATGAGGCTCTCGCACTGCTTCAGTTTAAGGAAATGCATAGCACATCAACTGATACTTCTCATGATTGCAATTATTTTGGTCAGTACTCATATCCAAAGACAACACATTGGAAACCAGACACAGATTGTTGCAATTGGGATGGTGTCACATGCGACAACCTCACCGGTCGTGTAATTGGGCTGGATCTGAGTTGTGGCCAGCTTCAAGGAGTCATCCATCCAAACGCTTCCCTTTCCATCTTTTCCATCTCCACGCCCTCAACCTTGCTTTTAATGATTTCATCGGTTCACGGATTTCACAGCGATTTGGCTCGCTAAAAAGTTTGATCCACCTCAATCTCTCAAATTCAAATTTTCAAGGCGAAGTTGCTTTGAAAATATCACACATTTTCAACCTAATTTCACTTGATCTCTCTTTTAATCTCCTGTGTAATTCTATGGGTTGCTCGTATCTAACCTATGAATCTAGTAATTTTGAAGCGATGCTTCAAAACTTAACCCATTTAAGAGAGTTGTCGCTTTCGTCAGTGAACATCTCATCCGAGTTAAGGGTGAATTTTTTTTCATCTTTGACATATCTAGATCTCTCATATACTGGAATAACAAGTAATCTACCAGCTAATGTATTTCATCTATCGAATATGAAAGTTCTCTCGTTAGGTGGCTATGAGAATCTTACTGTTAGTTTATCAAAATTAAACTGCAGCATTTTTTATTCTATGAGGCAGTTGGACTTATCGACGACAAGTTTCTCTGCTGCACTACCAGATTCAATTGGGTGCATAAGGTCCTTAAATTATTTGCATCTAGGAACTTGTCAAATTTCTGGTGTCGTTCCTAAATCAATTGGCAACCTTACACAACTTACTGAATTATCTCTAGAAGACAACTATCTTCTAGGGGAAATTCCAGATAAATTTTTACTATTCCGACCCTATCTTACCTTGACCTTTCTTCAAACCATTTTGCTGGGGTTGGACAAGATGTATTTGTGGACTTCAATAAGCTTCAAAAGAACCCTCTTCAAAATGAAGCTCCATGGAACACTACAAACAATGTGAGCATTTCCTATCCAGATTTCTGGCACTTGGGATTGTCTTCTTGCCAGATAAAGGAATTTCCAGAGTTACTTAGAAATTCAAAGAGCTTAAAATTTCTGGACCTCTCAAATAACAGGATTCACGGCAACATTCCAAGCTGGGTCATGTCCAAGACTTGGGATAATTTGCTCTACTTGAATCTTTCGCATAACTTTTTGACTGGTACCATAGACCAACTGCGGTGCAAATATCTGTTGTATCTAGATATGAGTTTCAACTCACTTCAGGGTCAAATGCCTTCTTCTATCTGTAACTCAACTTCTCTTTTCATTCTCGATTTGTCATATAACAATTTGGTTACCCCAATCCCTCAATGCTTGGGAAACTTCAGCCAGAAGCGCTACGTTTTGGATTTGGGAAACAATGGACTTTTTGGCACCATTCCCACCACTTTTTCACAAGGCAACTCTTTGAATATTCTTATGCTGAATAACAATCAATTGCAAGGGCCACTGCCACGATCTTTAGCTCATTGTGAAGAACTGGAGCTCCTTCATTTGGGGAACAACAAGATTGATGATAGATTTCACAATTTGGTTGGAATCTCTACCTAATCTACAGGTTCTCATAATCGATTTCACGGAGCAACTGGGAATTTTCAAACTGAAAGCCCATTTCCGCAGCTGAGAATCATCGATGCATCCTGCAATGAGCTCACAGGTGTTCTACCTACAGAACTCTTCAAAAGCTTAGAAGCAATGAGAAGCTTAAGGGATCACCGTGGGGAATATATGTAAGAAACTGGCTATGAGCTTGATTATTACATCCATTCCTTGACTTTAGTAATCAAAGGAACGGAGTATAGTCTTGAAAGAGTCCTGATAGATCGAACAGCCATCGATTTCTCAAACAGCAGATTTGAAGGACGAATTCCAGAAATTATTGGAACCCTTCATTCTCTTCTTATACGTACTCAGTTTCTCTCATAACAATCTAAGTGGTCATATTCCCCGGCCATTAGGGAATTTGAATAAGCTTGAATGTCTAGACCTCTCTTGGAACCAGCTTGAGGGAACTATTCCTGTGGAGCTTCTGAATCTGACATTCCTTGAATTCTTAAACCTTTCAGAAAATCATCTGATTGGACTCATTCCTCGAGGAAGACATTTTGATACATTTGGGAATGATTCATACAGAGGGAACTTGGCCTTGTGTGGATCACCATTGACTAAAGATTGTGGAAATACAGGGGCACCACCACCAGCCTCACCATTCGGATCTGAGCAACAATATGATCCAGAGTTCTTTGATGGATTTGCTTGGAGAGCTGTTGTTCTGGGATATGGTTGCGGATTAGTGCTCGGACTAGCCATGGGAAGTCTCATGTTCTTAACTGAAAAACCAAGATGGTTCATCCAGATTGTTGAAGTCATACAAACTGCGAAAAAGATCGAGGAACGAAATATGTCCACATACGAACTTGAGAACAGCAATGCAATTTACAAAATTGGTGGGCAAAACATACTCTTTCCTGCAGCTGTTGTCTAATAATTTTACTTCCTTTGCATAATTTCCATTCACATAATCAAATATCCTTGGAAATGATAACTTTTTTCTATGGCTAATCACCAGAAAATTTGACTTCTTATGTCCATGCCTCCCAATGGAGGTAATCAGGAAGGATCAGCAGTAAAACTGGCTTTGTTTCAGTTCCAGTTGTATCTGCTATGCACGTTTTAAGGTTCTAATAGTTGCTTCTTTTTATGATTGTCAACTTCCAGGTGCAAAGAGATTCTGATTCCCTGCAACTTTATCTTTTGCTTCATGGTTGAAAATGAAATCAAGAACATGTTTAGAAAATATGAAAAAAGGGGTATATCCCAGTTTGGTTTGCATATTGAAAGTGGTTCGATGAAAATTATGACAATAGTTCTCTTCATTATTCCCCACCTACCAAAGAGGTGATCTTTGAGACTAAAAACTAGGCTAGTGTGCTTTCAAATGCTTTACATTGACTAATCAACTTGCACCTTTGTGGGACTTGAATTGGAACAGCTTTGCACCATTCAAACTTCAATCGTTTACCCCAAGCTGATATGTGTAAACAGAGAGAAAGTAATCCAAGCGACATTTTTTGACTTTCTGGAAAAGAACAAGTCATCCTCAGTCTTTTGCAATAAATGATAGATAAGTGAAGCCTAGTCTTCATCCAAAATTGTCAGAAGTGAAATTCATGGAAGCAACTTGAACAGAACTTATTCTTCACTGGACCTGAAAATTAGAGCACCAGCGACCAGCATAATCTTAATTGGCTTTGGAGTTTCCCCACCAAATGGTACGACAATTTTGAGAAAAGGGAAGGGAGAGTTATATATTTCAAGAGAATGATCTTTTTTCACACTACAATGTGACAAAACAAACTAGGATGAAGGGTTTTGTGGAGTAACAAAATGCATCTTTCTGGAACGTTTCTTATAGTTAGCAGGAAGACTTGATTTTAGGATAGAAGCTCACCATATTACTTGATTTATAAGGTATAATTTTCACCAAATTAGGATCTACTAACAAAATTTATGGTGAAGTTCTTCAAATCACATGATCAATCCACGAGACAAAATCTAATAGCATGAACTAACTCGAAAATAAGGTTGAAATTTCTATTTTAACTACAAAAGACAATTCACATATCCTAGGTAAGGAGTCAAGAATAACCATATAATAAAGCACAAGAATACAACCACAAACTTCAAACAGCAACAAGTAACCATGAAATGGTTCATGATCCAATTAAAACAAGAAAAGCAAGATAGTTAAGTAATCTTAACAGAATGCTTATTGACTTTCTGCATCTCTTTAATCATTTTTTTTCCAATTTTTTGTTTTACAACAAAACAAAAGTGAATTCCAGATTACAGGTTCAAAAGTTCAGATAATACTCATGAACGAAAAGGGCTGAGATGGGTAGGCCACTTTGGCCCCATAGCTGTGATAATTAGTAGACTCGTTGATCCAAAGGCATTTATGGTGGAAATGAATTTAGAACGTAAATGTAGTTTCTTGGCATTACAAGTCTTTACTCATGAAAGACTTTTCAGAGGAGCTAAGGCCCATTCTAATTAGCCATTACTCATGAAAGGGATGGTTAGATAGGAATTTAGTAACAATGTGATAGAAGCCATCCAAAGAGAACTGGTCCATTTGTGCACAAAGCAAAGTGAGTTTAGGATATATATATATATATATATATATATATATGCTACACCAACAATCTGCACATACAAAATTTGATCAAGCAAAATGAGGAATCTAATAGTTTATACACTAGTGCTCCTTTCATTGCAATCTCGAGAAATTACCAGTTTGTCCTCCCTTTCACCTCATTTGTGTCACCATGATGAGGGTCTTGCTCTACTTCAGCTTAAGCAAATGTTTCAAACATCAACAGATGCTTCTGCCTACTGCGAATATGCATATCCAAAGATGATATCATGGAACAAAACTTCTGATTGCTGCACCTGGGATGGGGTAACATGCCATAGAGTTGCAGGCCATGTAATTGGCATAGACCTTAGTTGCAGCCAACTTCAAGGATCCATCCATGCTAATAGTAGCCTGTTCAATCTTTCTCGCCTCCAAAAGCTTAATCTAGCTTACAACGACTTCAAGAATTCACCAATTTCTCATGGCATTGGTGGCTTGACTAGTTTAACAAACCTCAATCTCTCCAATTCCAATTTCTACGGTCAAATTCCATCCCAAATATCTTTACTGTCAAATTTAGTTTCACTCGATCTCTCCCAAAATCCTATTGAGTTTGAACATCAGGATTTCCAACTGCTTCTTCAAAACATAACTCAGGTTAGAATACTTTCTCTTTCTAACGTTAGTATCTTCTCCGAGTTCCCCAAGAACTTTTCTTCATCTTTAACAATTGTGGATCTGGGTCAAACTCAAGTTTATGGTAAGCTACCAGACCATATTTTCTCTCTAGCAAAATTGCAACAACTCATACTAGATGGAACTCAAGTCACTGGAAGTTTACCGAACTTTAACTGCACTGCTTCATATATGTTGTCATACTTAGATCTTGCTGACACAAATTTTTCTGGGGAACTTCCCAACACATTTGGCTGCTTGAAGTTCTTGAACAGCATGTTGCTCGATGGATGTCAGTTCACTGGTCGCCTTCCTGAGTCAATTGGAAACCTTTCTCAGCTCACTACAATGTCTCTGACTCATAACAGTTTCAGTGGGCCTCTTCCATCGGTGATCTCAAATCTTGTCCAACTGGAAGTTTTAGACCTTACAGGCAACCAAGTGCAAGGCCAAATACCAGATTGTTTCACAAATCTCCAAAAACTAACTCAATTGTCATTGCCAGACAACCGTTTGGTTGGCCCTTTCCCATTCACCATTGCGAACCTTACCAATCTCCAGACACTGGATCTACGATCCAATTCGATAACTGGTCCTCTTCCATCAAACGTGAGTGGCCTTCAGGGATTGTCTTTTCTATATCTTTCAAACAACTCGCTCCATGGCACAGCACCGACATGGTTATTTAGCCTGCAGTTACTCACAACTTTGCTTCTCAAAAACAATCTCCTAACAGGACAAATCGAAGAGCTCAATGGAATGTCACTGATGAAAATTGATTTGAGTAATAACCAATTATATGGTCAAATTCCTAAATCAATTTCAACACTCCCATTTTTAGGTTTCCTTGACCTCTCATCAAATAATTTGAGTGGCGTGCTTGAACTATCCAGTGATAGTCTTGAGTACCTTGTTCTCTCTAATAATCGAATATCATGGAGCACCAGCGGGAATGTCAGCAACTCTTTACCAAACCTTCATCGTTTGGAGCTATCTTCTTGCGAGATGAAGGCTTTTCCAGAATTTCTCAGAAGCTCAAAGAAGTTAGAAGTTCTACAGCTCGCTGGCAATAAGATTCAAGGTCAGATTCCCAGCTGGGTGACATCCATGCCTTGGGATTCACTTCTGTATCTAAATCTATCTTACAACCACCTTTCTGGGATGGATGCATTACCTTGGAAGAATCTAAGGGTTCTAGATGTTCGATTCAACCAAATCCAAGGACAATTGCCTCTTTTCATTTGCAATTTGAAAGCTCTAGCAATTCTTGATTTGTCAAGGAACAAATTTACTGGTGCAATTCCTCGGTGTTTTGGGAACTTTTCTAGTCAACTTGTGGTCTTGAATTTGGAAGGAAATCGCCTGCAAAGGACCATTAATTCAATGGTATTTGCAAAAGATAGCAGATTGAGGTATCTTGGTCTGAATACAAATTTCTTGGAAGGGCCGCTGCCAGAAACTTTGGCCAACTGCAAGTACTTAGAAGTCCTTGATGTGGGGAACAACCGTCTGAAAGATATATTTCCAGCATGGTTACAAAATCTTACGGAGCTCCAAGTTCTTGTGTTGAGTTATAACAGATTCTTTGGACCCATTAGCATTTTCAAGGCTAAGAGCCCATTCCAAAAGTTGCAAATCTTCGCCCTCTCTTGCAATGAGTTCAGCGGTGTTCTATCTACAGAACTTTTGGAAAGCTTCAGGGCCATGATGAGCTTACAAAGCAACAAATCAGAATCTAAATACTTGCATGCAACCGGCAATACGACAAATTATCCATACTCTGTCAACATGACATCCAAAGGCTATGAGATTGAGTTCACCAAAATCATTAGAACTCTCACAACCATTGATCTGTCGAGCAACATGTTTCATGGGAGGATCCCAGATGTCATTGGAAATCTCTACTCCCTCAAGTTGTTGAACTTATCCAGCAATAACTTTTCTGGCCACATTCCACCAGCTATTGGGAACCTGAAATTTCTTGAAACATTAGACCTTTCAAGAAACCAAATTGGAGGAGAGATTCCAATGCAGCTAACGAATCTCACATCTCTTGAAGTCCTAAACTTATCATGCAATCATCTTATTGGGCGCATTCCTCAAGGCAATCAATTGCGCACACTTGGTGAAGATTCATACAGCGGAAACTCAGGATTATGTGGATTCCCACTAACAAAAAGCTGTGAAGAAATGCATGTGCCACAAGCGCCCCCAGACGAGGCATTGGAACAAGGCGAGGATTCGAGTTTCATGGGTGGATTTACCTGGAAATCAGTGTTCATAGGATATGGTTGTGGACTTGTTCTTGGCATAGCTTCTGGTCTTCTAATGTTTGTTACTGGAAAACCAAGAAGATTGGTAAGATTCATTGAAGAAGAAGCATATAGTAATAGTGTACTCTTGTTTGGAAAGAGAAAAACTGTATAATCAGCTGGAAAAACCAAAAACATGTCACAAGCGCATGGAAGAAGAAACTAAATATCCAGATAAATGAGGTAACTAGAACACACATTCTGTGATTTTATATTGTTTCCTTGTACAACTTTGTTATCTATATCATCAAATGTTTACATTCTTAAGATAAACTATTCTTCTCACAGTTGCCCTATGTATATTCAGTTACTTACTATCTTTGTGCTTAATAAGCTATTATTCATATAGCGGGTCTGGTCTTATATTTGTATAGCTGATATCAAGTTTTTGGAGCATGTCTCATTGCCCCATTATTCAAAAATAACAACTTTAAGATCTCCAGTCTATGAATCAAGATATCACTCAAGGCCATAACCAAAAGGATGACCTCACAGGATCCAAAGCCATTTCTGATAATTAGTGAGACTGATAGTTTATTGTGTTTTCACTGAATTTCTGATTCACTGAATTAGAATAGACAACTTTAAGGTTATGATACCTTTCTTTTTATTATTCTCATTTATTGATTTGATCAATTCATCTAAGCAATCACCATTGTTGTAGTTTAATGCGCTTACCTTTCATTTTTGTAGGTGGAGAAATTTGGGAAAGGGAACTTTTCATTCCACGTTAGATGTCTGAAGTATTTGTGTCAGACCAATTAATCTTTCACGGTTCTTCAAGTGCTGTCTGTTGAAAATCTAGAATATCTTTTTTGTACAGCTATAAATTCTATGTATATCCCATGATTTCTGCTCTATTTTAGGATAGAATAATTTACTCCCAATGTATTTTAGGATAGAATAAATTAGCTCCTCATTTCTAGGAGATTACAGATTTCATAAAATTAACAAAAGTCAAATTCCATTTGTATAAATGTTGTACAGAGTCTAGAACAAAATAGAACAATTCAGTTTTCTTTTTGTTCATGGTATCAGAGCTTTTGCTCTTGGGACCTCTTCTTGTCAGCCTTCAAAGCTGAGTGCTTTCTTCTTTTCAAGTCTTTATTGCCAAATGCAATTTCTAGCCTTAATTGCTGATTTTTTTCATTAGGCCTTCATTGCCAATTTTTTTTTTGAAACTTCCAACATGTATGAAACTGAAACATCAGAAATCAACTCCAATACCAAATCAGAAGAGACCTCAAATATTCCACAAACAGGGGATTTGCAGAATATCCAGGCAGCCTACAGGCTCAACGGAAAAAACTATTTGAAGTGGTCACAATTTGTTCAAACATTTCTCAAAGGAAAGGGCAAAATCAGCCACTTGCTTGGAACTGGACCGAAAAAGGGAGATCCTAAATTCGCTGCTTGGGATGAAGAGGATTCTATGGTCATGTCATGGCTGTGGAACTCCATGTTACCTGAAATAAGCGATACTTGCATGTTCCTACCAACAGCTAAAAATATATGGACTACTAGTCGACAGACCTATTCAAAGGCAGGAGATGCTGCCTTAATCTATGAGATCAAAACAAAGATCTCAGCCACTAAACAAGGCAACCTTTCTGTTACTCAATATGCCTATCTTCTGCAAAATTTATGGCAAGAATTGGACCAATATCGGCAGGAACTGAACTCCTTGTTACCTGAAATAAGTGATACTTGCATGTTCCTACCAACAATTAAAGATATATGGACTACTATTTGATAGACCTATTCAAAGGCAGGAGATGCTGCCCTAATCTATGAGATCAAAACAAAGATCTCAGCCACTAAACAAGGCAACCTTTCTGTTACTCAATATGCCAATCTTCTGCAAAATCTATGGCAGGAACTGGACCAATATCAATGTGTTCAGATCTTGTATAGTGAAGACGCAGCCACCTTGAAAAACTTTATCGAAAAGGATAGAGTTTATGACTTCCTTGCAGGTCTGAATGTGGAATTTGATCAAGTCAGAGTCCTGATATTGGGGAAGGAAAGATTATCATCTCTGAATGAGACAATATCATTGATTCGAGTTGAAGAGAATAGGCGAGAAGTAATGTTGGAGCCTAAAACATTAGAAGGCTCGGCAATGATTTCTACAAAGTCAAACAATAAGGAAACAAAGATAGGTAGTGGACGTACAGAGTCAAATAAAGACACAATTTGGTGCACATACTGCAAAAAATCATGCCATACGCGAGATGATTGCTTCAAACTCCATGGGAAGAAACAAGTCTTTAGTCGTAAAGGAGGTTCAAAGGAGGAAAAGCCCACTTAACTGATGGAGAAGACCAAACACAAGAAAAATCCAACCACGCTGGTATAGGAGAATTTAAGAAAGAAGAAATCGAAAAGCTAAGAAACCTCCTAAATTCCCTTGAAAAGTCCTCTAGTACGTGTTCATTGGCTCAATCAGGTAAGTACTCTAACTCTTATGTTTTAAGTGCCTCAAGCATGTCTTCTCTAGGCTCTTGGGTCATCGACTCAAGAGTTACTGACTATATGACTGATAGCCCAATCAAATTTAGAACATACAACCCATGTCCTGAAAATAGAAAAATTACTATTGCGGATGGATCTCCTATAACTGTTGCAGGCCAAGGGACAGTAAATCTATCAAATTCTTTGTCCCTAAATAATGTGTTGTACGTCCCAAAATTGTTCTCCAATCTCATATCCATCCATCAAATTACCAAAGATCTTCTATTCTACTCACTGTGTTTTTCAGGATTTAGTTACGGGGAGGACGATTGGACTTGCTAAGGTGAATGATGGGCTTTATTACCTTGAGGAAATGAGTGGCAACAAGAAGAACAATAATCAGTTATCCCTCACCTGCTCCTCAAATAATAAATCTGAAATTTGGGTTCATCATTTCCGTCTTGGTCATCCATCTTTTATTTTACTTAAAAATATGTTTCCTTCACTTTTTAAGAATAAAGATGTTATTAGTTTTCATTGTGATACATATGAAATTGCTAATCATCATAGATTATCATTTTCATTGAGTAATACAAGATCTACTAGACCTTTCTCTTTGATACATACTGATATTTGGGGGCCTTGTAGAGTTTCTAGTATTTCTGGAGCAAAATGGTTTGTCACATTCATTGATGATTGTACTAGAATTGCTTGGTTATTTCTTATGAAAGAAGAATCAGAAGTAAGCAGTATTTTTCCAATGTTTCATAAAATAATTTGTACACAATTTGGAAGTTTGATTAAAAGAGTAAGATTTGACAATCCAACAGACTATTTTAATCAAATTCTCTCATCTTTTTTTCAAAAAAAGGGTATAATACATGAGTCATCCTGTATAGACACACCCCAACAAAATGGGATTGCTGAACGGAAAAATAGACATTTACTCAATGTGACTCGAGCAATTTTGTTTCAACATAAAATTCCAAAAACCTTTTGTGGGGATGCTATTTTAACTGCTGCACATTTGATAAATAGAGTACCTTTCAAAGTGCTAAATAATCAGAGTCCCATTGCTGCTCTTTCCATTTTTTACCCTGATTTTAATGTCTCTTGCACATTGTCACCAAAAGTGTTTGGTTGTGTTGCTTTTGTACATGTTCATGCACACCAAAGAGGAAAACTTGATCCAAGAGCTTTAAAATGTATTTTTGTGGGATACTCAAACACAAAGAAAGGATACAAGTGTTATCATCCACCTTCAAAAAAAATTTTACCTCTATGGATGTCACATTTGTTGAAAATGAATCTTACTCTCAAAGTAACAATCCTCATCTCCAGGGGGAGAGTTCTTGGAAAGATAAGAAATTTTTCCTTAATTTTCAAAGTCCTACACTAAACTTGAAATCTTTCAAACCTGACCCTACACCAAGTTCCAAAGGAGAACATGTTAGCAGTGAATCTGAACCTGAATTTGAAGTTGAACATGCCAGTAAAGAAATTGAACCTGATCTTGGAGCTGAGAGAAAAACTGGTTTAAATCCAACTACACCACTCAAGGTCTACTCAAGGAAAAAAGTTCAAATTTCTGAACTTGTGCAAATCCAAGAATCTGAACCACAATCAGGTATTGAAAATTCTGTTCCTTTGTGTGTTCAATCTGATTCTGTTCAATTGCTGTTCAAAAAGGAACACGAGAACGCACTAAGCATCCAATCTCAAATTTCGTGTCTTTCCATAGACTCTCTCCACAACATAAAACTTTTCTTACTACCATCAACTCCATTTCAATCCCACAAACACTACAAGAGACACTTAGAAAATAGAACTGGTTACAAGTTATGAAAGAGGTGATGAATGTCCTAGAGAGAAATAAGATTTGAAAAATTGTAAATCTGCCTAAAGGAAAGAAAACAATGGGGTGTAAATGGGTGTTTACTTTGAAATATAGAGCTAATGGTTCATTAGAAAGGCATAAAGCTCGGTTGGTTGCAAAAGAATATACACAGGTATATGGGATAGATTACCAAGAGACCTTTGCACCCGTTGCAAAAATGAATACTGTGCATGTTCTTTTGTCTTTAACCACTAACTTTGGTTGGTGTTTATAGCAATTTGATGTTAAGAATGCGTTCTTACATGGGGATTTAGAAGAAGAGGTGTACATGGAACCTCCACCGGGTTTCAATGAAATGTTTTTGGAAAAGAAAGTGTGCAGGTTAAAGAAAGCTTTATATGGATTAAAACAATCGCCAAGGGTTTGGTTCGGAAGATTTACTAAAGTGATGCTAGTAATGCAATACAAACAAAGTCAAGAAGATCATACCTTGTTCATAAAACATTCAAAAGGAGATGTTACAGCTCTACTTGTATATGTAGATGACATCATCATCATCGGAAATGATCCAATCGAAAGAGAAACACTCAAAAAGTACTTAGCAAAGGAGTTTGAAATTAAAGAACTAGGAAGGCTGAAGTATTTTTTAGGCATTGAGGTGGCATACTCAAGTAAAGGCATCTTTGTTTCCCAACAAAAGTATGTCTTAGACTTGCTTAAAGAAACAGGCAATTTTGGATGCAAGGCAGCAAACACACCCATTGAGCCTAACTTGATATTGAATGAAGAGAAGGATGATAGCATAGTAGATAAGGAAAGATATCAGCCATTGGTTGGGAAACTGATATACTTGTCCCATACAAGGCCGAACATAGCATTTGCCGTAAGTGTAGTAAGCCAATTTATGCATGATCCAAGAGAGAAACACTTGCAGGCTGTCAACAGAATTCTATCCTACCTCAAAGGGACACCGAGTAGAGGAATTTTGTTCAAGAAAAATGAAGGATTGCTCATAGAGGCATATACTGATGTTGATTATGCAGGTTCTGTTGTAGATCGTAGATCAACTTTAGGATATTGTACATTTCTTGATGGGAACCTAGTGACATGGAGGAGTAAGAAGCAATCGGTTGTTGCAAGATCAAATGCTGAAACAGAGTTTAGAGCTATGGCTCATGGAGTTTGTGAATTGCTATGACTCAAAATAATACTTGATGACCTTAAAATCAAGTGGGAAGGACCTATGAAACTCTATTGCGACAACAAGTCTGCCATCAACATTGCACACAATCCAGTGCAACATGATCGCACAAAGCACATCAAAGTAGATAGACATGTTATTAAAGAAAAGCTGGACAGCGGCATGATTTGCACTCCATATGTAACATCAAATAATCAATTGGCAAATGTGTTAACTAAGGGAATGCCAACTTCCAACTTTGAAGACACTACATGCAAGATGGGAATGGAAAATATCTATTCACCATCTTGAGGGGGAGTGTTGAAAATCTAGAATATCTTTTTTGTACAGCTATAAATTCTATGTATATCCCATGATTTCTGATCTATTTTAGGATAGAATAATTTACTCCTAATGTATTTTAGGATAGAATAAATTAGCTCCTAATTTTTAGGAGATTACAGATTTCATTGAATTGACAAAAATCAAATTCCATTTGTATAAATATTGTACAGAGCCTAGAACAAAATAAAACAATTCAGTTTTCTTTTTGTTCACTATCAATTACTAAACTCATAGAAATCTAAATCCGCTTCAAAATTTCTCATTTTATGTCCTTTGTTCTTTTCATGTGTGAATCTTAGTGTGGTTTTGTAACACTTTGTAGAAGCTCAACGATTGATTACTAGATTCAGGTTTCTAAAAGATAGTCTCCATAATTATATGATTTAGGAAACCCAAACTAATGGTGAAAATAATAATTACATTTTTTCAGAAGCTCCTAAAGGTAGGAACTAATATTGAAATTCACCTTTACGAGACGGTACAGAAGCTATACATTGGTACATCCCAAACTTATTCAGAAAATGATCCATCTTTGTGTCAAAGTTCATTAAGGGTATACAAGAAGGTCCAACCACAAGCTAAACATTAGTTTTACTAGAACTAATTTTTATTAAACTTCAAAACATAAGCTAAATTATTTGACAACAAACTAGCAATGAATTGAGAACATAGGATTTTGTGATTCAACAAAAAAAGAGGAAACTAAGGATTATGTGGATTTGCACAAGTACATGTAACTTGATGTTACTGTTGGATCTTTTAATTGGAACGAAGAATAAAGGATGGCTTACCTAATTAAATTTACCACTACCAGGTCAACCTTCTTGTAGTTTCAGCATTGTTTTCTCAATAACTCACAGCTTCCCCATGGATTTTCTGCATTCAAATAATTTTGTCCTCAGCGTCAGAGAGAAGTCATAGACAAGTAATTTGATTGTTAAGAAACCAACATGTAAGGCCATTCAATTAACTTCTTAATCATGTAACTCACCTTTGTGCACAGAAATATGAGACTCTAAAAGACAAACCTTGAAATAGCATTTCTCCATTCACATTTAGTTTGATTTTATGATCTAAAGTAACTGCTGGTGTACTTGCGACACAAAATGAGAAGACTAACGTGCTTTGTGCGTCAGTTGAATGAAGCTAAAGGAAAGCACCAACAGAGTGCCCTGCGTCTGATGAACAAAAGCCACATATGGCAACACGATGAACATCTCGAGCTCCACGACAAACCTAGTTGCAAAGTTACCCATTAAGGAACATAAAAACGAAAGTTGAAAACTCTCTGATCGAACATCTTTAAAACCAACAGAACAAACTTCCAGAAGCAGCAAGTCATTCTGATTCTTGTGCAATCTTTTATCAATCCCACAAGGGTGGAACAAAACCTAGAAGCGGATTCAATTAATAACTCTATGAGTGACAAATTGTCATCAAAAGATTTAAGCTCTGAGGGAAACAACTACAACCAAAATTTTACTTGTGGTATACATCTAAATGAAAGCAATTTCAAAGTTTGAGCAGCCAAAAACATCAGCAAGAATGATGATTGCTACCCATAAAAGGAAAAAGAAAAAAAAGGATCAGATCAGCAGCTCTACTCAGCCACCACTCAAACTGATTGCAACATAGCTAGAACATGTTGACACTCTGCCTAATCTAATTAACAAGAAACTGGCATGTCATACAAATGCACTTCTGGACACGCAATTGCGAGAAACTGGCATGTCATATAGATGCACCTCTGGAGGCGCAATTGATAAAAATTTCTGCTGACATGGCAACAAAATGTTGATCTCAGCATCCTGGCAGTATACTTCATGGATGGAATAGTTGGAAAATTGTATTCAGCAAGTCATGGAGCCTGATGTTTCCAAGTCACTCTCTTCACTCCCAGCAAGTTTAATAGATCCGCCAAAAAGAGCCATCTTCTCTGACAAATTACGAAGAGCATCCTGCCTATTAGCCAATTCCATAAGCACCTTAATCCTCCTAAATGAAACATTACTTGGTTTTTGCCCTTTCTCCACCATCTGCAAGAAAGACCTCTCAGCCTCATCCAACTTCCCCATGTCACAAAGCAAATCAAACAAAACGTCAGAGACCAATATATAAGAGCCAAACCCCATCTCCACCATATCATTCCATAGCTCAAGTGCCATTTCAACCTTCTCGTGCCTTCTCAACAACCTGATCAAAAACATACAAGATTGAGTGTTTGGTAGACACCCTGTTTCCCTCATTCTCAGGTACAAGTTCCATGAACTTATCAAATCATTCCACCAATAAAATGTCCTCAACAAAATATTATAAGTAGTTGCATTTGGGCTCAACCCCTTCTTTACCATCTCATTCATCAAACCGTAGGCATCCCCAATCCTCTTTGCAATACAGAAATTTCTAATAGCAGCATTGTAAGCTGCGACATCAGGATAGCATCCATACTCTCTCATCTCTTCCAAAACATCCCTTGCCTTATCAGGTTGCCCCACAAGCCCCAAACCACCAATCAAACTCGTATATGTAATCACATCTGGACTAATATCCCTCTCCCTCATCTCCTCCACCACCCTATACGCCTTATCGATTTCTCTCGTCTTACAATACACATCCACCAAACAGTTATAAGAAACAATATCAGGTTCAACCCCCATTTCCCTCATCTCCTCAAAAAAGCCCTCGGCCTCATCAGTTGACTTCCAACCAGACAACAATATATTAAAAGTCTGCAAATTCGGCCTAAACTCATGCTTCAAGTTATGATACACATTCCTGGCATCACTCATACTCTTCTCTTGACACAATGTCCTAAACAGTGCATTGTAACAACTAGTATCAAACTCCAAAACAAGCCTTCGAAACCGCTTAAACGAAATCACAGTCTGCTTAACTGAACAAACCTTAGCAATCCTAGCTAAGACAACTTGAACAGTTCTTGAAGTGATCGAAGATTGATCCTTTTTCTTCGCTTCCACCAAAACCTCCCAAATATTATCAAATTTTCTGCTCCTACCCAAAACATACAGCATTGTATCCAAAGAAAATGCAGAATGCAAAAACCCCTTTTTCCTAGATGTAAACTTAAAGAATTCCAAAGCCTGTAATGGATTAGAATGAGAAAATCTAACCCTTTTCAGAACCTTATCAATTAAGTCATTTGAGAAAGGGATTGAAGCTGCTGCTGATCTCAGTGACTGTCTGAGTTCAACTGAGGTTCTTGAACTTGTTAGTATCCGAAAAACAGTCTCAACATCGTCGTTTACAGCAGGGGAGGAAGAAGTAAAAGGCGGGATTTTTTCAATTTGGGGAATGGAACTAAAGAAAAGAAGAGAATTTAAACAGGCATACCTTACTGTTGCCGTTGATGATGTACAAGAGTGAAGAAAAATGGGATTTCTGATAAAAAGATGGAGCATTTTTTTTGGGATGAAATCTGAATGAAGACAAGAACCAAATATTCAGACTCTATGCTACTGCTGCTCCTGCAGGTTTTCCCTCAAGTTTTCGAATGCATGAAATTTTTGGGATTTTTGTGATTTTGGGGTCATTTGTTATGCTGTGGTTTTGCCGCAAAGCGATTCTTCCAGCTGAATTGAAGTGAAAGAAACGCTTCAGGGATGCACCTCAGTATTCTTTTGTTTTCCTCTTTTTTGCCTTTTTTTTCCATCGGCGAAATAAAAAGAGAGAAAAAAAAAAGTAGGCTAATACCATAAAAATGACCATGGTTTTAGAACAGTCAGATCCAATTACTTTCAAAGGTCAAATTAGCACTTACTCTTGTTAGGCTGATTCTAGTTTCGATTTCAGTTTCTATCATTTTCAATTTTAGTATTTTTCTAGGTATAGTTTTCAGATTTTCTAGTACATTTAATTACTTATGATTATAAAATTCATTTTAAGAAAATATAATAATGAATTTAGAGTAACGAGAAACTAAAGAAAATGAATGTAAAAAAAAAATAAGGCTTTTATTCTATTATTAGCTAACAAGGAAGAGAAAGATGATAAAAAAAAATTTATGAAAAACACACCTCATATTTGTTGAATGTTTTACATAAAACAAAAAATACATAATTTTCTATCAAACTTGAAAAAAGAAAAAGAGAAAAATATCTCAATTTTCTCACTAACTTGCGCTTTATTTTTCTTTTGACTCAACATTTTAAAACTAGCGTAATACTGCTGAACTTTCGGTGAACCTCAACCAAAACCTTCAACCATAGTTCAACCCCGATTTCAATTTTCCAAATTAGTTATAATTCTATTTTAACAAATTGCTGATTCAATTCCGATTTGATTCCAATTTGAACCTGAACTTATGGCCATGGTTATTACTATTACGACCCAAATAGTGAAAACTTGGGTTTTTTTTTTTTTATGGAAATGGCACAACTTTGGTGTGAAAGGTAGCACAAGGGCTCATGCATCAAAAACAGAACCTGTTTCGTTGAAGCCCTTTTGGACAGTGGATATTACCGGCTCAGGCCATTGAATTTGAATTGAAGAAGGATTGCATCATGATATAAATAATTAGATTGTAAACGAATTGAATCGAATACAAAATCTATTCCCAGATTGAATTCTAGATATTAAGTCACACAACAAGCAGGAAAAAATAATAAAGTTAAAATTGGGACTTCGTTTATGTCACATGTATTGCCAATTTTCATGTAAATCCGAACTTTTGTTCAGTTTTCATATAATGTTTTTAAAAATTGAACCCGAAATCACTATATGAACTTGAATTGATAATTAGGCATTTTTATGACTAATTTGGTTTAGTAAGTTCTCTAAGTTTTACTCATCGTTCGCTTAATTTCTTAAGATTATACTCGAGTGCCCAAATGCACGTAATTAGAATGGTATCTTATGTACATATTATTAAAATGATGTCTTATGAAATTATTGCAGGTATCATGCAACAAAATTTTATCAAGTCCTAAAAATGATGTGAGTTCTTGAAAAATATTTTAAAGAGAAAAATGCATGCATTATTATTTTGGTAGTCCACTTATATTAATTGCATGAGCAATTGAAGGCAGTCCAAAATTTTTTCAACAATCTTTACAAGTGCAAAGTGTTCATTGTTCACAATAACAAACAAGGGTGAAACTATCAAAACTATTCTTCCTTTGAAAAATGTGAAATGTGGGCAAAGATATTATGAAAATAACACAAAAGACTCGATGATCATAAAATCAAATGTTCAAAACAACATAGAATAGTTCATGATCTTTGTATACTCTATACATAAATGCATAATTAATGAGTTTTCTGTTAAATTCCATAAACTGCATGGGAGAATATTATCAGTTTCATATGACATTTAACTTGGGGTCAACTGGTCATGGGTAGAACATGGGATGCCCTAAAACATGACATGGAGAAGAGAATCTGCATATTAAGGGGCTCTTAGAGTCTCTTACTGCTAATACTCTTGTTTATGCCTTGGCTAAAAAGCTTGAGGCGCAGGTAAAATGGCCTTAATTTTAAGTTCTCTTGTAACTTAGCTTAATTTTGAATCTGGTCCCCAACAAACAATTCAACTCTTGATTCAAGTTTGAATAATAAATAAGATTTGATTAGAGTATCGAATAAAATTCGAGTTGAATATTCAACTCGTACATATTCAATTGATTAAGGTTCAATAAAACTCAAATAATTTTTAAAATTTTTATGTTTCTTAATATATTTTATAAAATTATGCATTTACTATTTTATTATTAAAAAATTAAATAAAATTCTAAGCTCCGAATTGGGCTCAAGCCTAGTGAATACTAAATTGAATCAAACTCAACCTTAAATTTTAAACTCGTTTAGGATTCGAATTGAGCTTTCGTTTGAGTCCAAAAATTCGAATCAAGTCGAAAAATTCAAATTGGAATCTGAGTATAACAGCTGAGAAGTTCGAGTAAATTCGTTTGCAGCCCTAGCTTTATGGATTTAAAATCCACGAAATACAAGTTGAAAAGCCAAACAATTAGTCAAGAAACCAGAGCATCCAAAAACTATATTTCCTTTCCTTTCTTCCTCAATCTCCATCCCTTGACCAAGACAAAAAAGATGTTCACTAGTAACGACATACCAGAAAGGTCTATGAATCCTTTAAAGGGCTAAGGGAAAGAGGAAATGAAACCCCAACTCAAGGGAAGAACAACAGGGACAATAATTACAAAACCTTTACAACTATACAAATTTCCTGTAGAATTGAGGGATTATTTCCTCACCTCAAAATTAGGGAATGCTTTCTCTATAACATGAGTTGGCACTATGTACTGTTATGATTTTTCTTTGTGTATGTCAAATATGGATCCTGAGCAATGCTTAAAACATCTGGCCTCTCTGCCTGATTATATGTAAGACAACGACGAATAAAATCCTGCAAAACATAAAAGGAGTAACTGCTTCAGCATACAGAACAAAAGCAATGAAAGAAAAATTTAGCGCAGTTTATATACAAGTATTCTTCAGTTTTTTGGCAGCAAATGTCCTTTAAACACATGTAACAACATTCATCGCAGAAAATCCAAAAACTAAAATAAACATTGTAATCAAGAATCCAAGCTAAACAAGGAAACATCCTAAAGGTACAAATTTTGCTCCTTTGCCAAGCAAATAATTTAGAAATCCATCCACAGTATTGTTATCAATTTTCCTGAGAATCAGCAATGCCAGTTTTATTTAATAAATCATCATCATAGTTTCTTCATTTTTGACATACCTAGCAAGTTTGTCTATCTCGTTTTGTTCCTTCATCAATCATTTCCATATTATGACTTGCAATATGAGTCAAAGGAAGCATGAACATTGTGTCTGAGCCAGTCAGCCAGATGTTAATCTGTCTCAGAAACTGCTATAAAACATTGATACAAATGAGATTTTCAAATTTGCAGCACATCTGGCTTGGAGAATTGCCAGAGACAAGTGGGGGTTGGGGCTGGGGGAATAGATTGACATGTTTGTAAATGGACAACCTCGATTGAATTTCATACAGAATACTTCCGCTAACAGAAAGGATAGACATTGACGAGTCAAAACCCATATACTGAAATAAATTTTGAAGCACTTCAATACCACATAAAAATTGACTCCACTATGTTGGAAACAATAACCATTATGAAACAAACAAGAGGATATCATGAATAAACTCAGTAGCATCCACATGATTGGCATGCTTATCCATTACAGATCAATTGAAGAGATAATTGTTGAAACTTTTGTCAAATAAGATTTACACAAGTGAAAACACATCAAATTGTGAAGTATAAGAAAGATGATCGATTTCACACCCCACTTTTGCTGTTATCAAATTGTGGTAATAAACACTAGCAATTAGTGCTGGTGATGGTGATAGTGATGGTGGTGGTGGTGGTGGTGGTGGCCATATTAACAATGATATAGTCTCTCCTACGCAGACTCTCTTAGAGAATTTACCCTACATAAGGATGTCGAAGATTATCACCCCAAGAAACATTAGCAAAGAAGTTTACACACAAATGATTAGTGAACCTGCCTTTGCCTCGTTCGACACAGCTGGCCTTGAAGGAAAATCCACCTTGCGGGCTTTAATGATGGTATCTTCGCGTAAAATTCGTTCTTGGGTTTGGTCATGACCAAAAGGCCGTTTGCCAAATAGCATTTGGTACAGAAGAATCCCAGCTGACCAAACATCCACCTGTATTCTCGAACAGAATCACAAGTATCTATCAGATCGAGAACACACAATTGAACATCAGTAGAAAATATAATGGCCTCATTAAAAGGTTGCCGAAAAGATGCTTCAAGGGCCAATGCAAAGACAAGCATAGCAGCCTTAGACAAGGCAGAAAATGCAGGTACATATCCAGGCCATTACAGCTTTCCAACTAGTTAAACATAATCAAAGATAAAATATAACATTCACCAAACCTTTGAGGATATAAGGGGTGTCTTGTTAAGCTCAAAGCATTCGGGAGGTAGATACCTGAAATTCAGTATAGAACTATGCATTCAGGACATCATTTCGAATAATAAAAACATAAATCACCGTAAGGCTGCTAATATCTAGCTACCAGCCAAATAATGAAACTGCATTAGCCACAAAAATATAAGCCAATGGATCCAAAGGCAAATTTAATGAATGCGGCATGAGCTGAAAAAGAAAAAAAAACAGAGCTTAAGAGACAACTCTATTAAACTATATCATCATTGCAGAAGGCATTCTTCCACGAGAACATGCCAGAAATGGACAAGTCAGAAGAGCTAATTTGTTGCACGACTCACCAATATGTCCCAGCTCCCTGGGAGGTAAGCTCCATCCCCTGGGACCCAACATCATCCTCCACTATTTTGCTAAGACCAAAATCAGTCACTTTAGCAGTGCCAAATTCATCAAATAGAACATTTCCTGGCTTCAGATCATAATGTATAATCTTTTGTGCTCTTTTATTCAGGTAAACAAGGCCTCGAAATATCTGAACAATTATGATTCTCGCTTCTCTTTCTGGCAAAACAGGCGTTGCTTTGAGGACTGCATCAAGATCCTTGCCTGAATGGGCAAAACATATTGAAACAAGTGACTAAAAATACTTGTGATCCTCATTCCAAGATAAAAAATAATAATTCATCTACATTTCCAATTTGTGTTTCGTGAAATGCAACTGCGAGAGCAACCATACCACTGCAGTATTCCAAGACAGTGCAGAATGTGTTTTGGTCTATCTCAAAAATGTCCCACAGACGCACAATGTGATTATGTACCAAGCTTTTATGAATATTGTACTCCCTGATAGCATGTCGTACATAACTTTGCTTCTTCTCTTCACTCCACTGAGCATTCAAACCATGAAGCTTACATGCAACATATCTATGCTCAACTAAGTCAAAAGCCTGCCATCAATGTTGATTCAAATCACTCAGAATATCCATTTTCAAAATATTCAAAGTTAGAAAGGAAATTGGTAACACTTTATATGGATGGATGGAGATTTCCTTCGCAACTCATACACATTGAAGCCTCTAAAGCAACAGAGTATAGGAATCCTAGTATTTTACCTTATAGACCTCACTAAATCCTCCTTTGCCAAGAAGGTTTAAGAGGGCATAGCGGTGGTTCAAAATCTGAAAATTGTTGAAGCGAGAGCCATCCTCATCTCTTATTCGTTTCATTTCCCTTATAAGCCTTGCTTTATCCAACTCATAGCGATCTCTTTCACGCATAATTGTTTCTTCCTCCTGTAGGAAATTTGATACTAAAAGTGACAATATTCACAAAAATCTTGTCCAATAAAAGAATAAGAAACAGACATACACGTTTGATGCAAGCTAAACGAGATTTATAGATTTCATCTTGAATGAGAGAATCATCTTCCTGGACTCCAGCTTCTGAATCAGTTCCATCAACTTTATCTGCAATAATCATTATTTGTTAGTGCCATTCGTCAACCAGTATCACATCAATAAGAATAACACAGACACTTCATGAAAAGCAAGAACTGTACTCATGTATACAATTTGCAGAACTAATAGTTGCCTGTGGACTATTATTAATTAGTTACATATCTTCACTCTTCAGTATCATTGCATAGAGGAATGTTGTTACACCCCCAAGAAAGTTAGATAACACATTCTTAAACTAGTTAAACAATTATCCAAATATCAAAACGAAAATGGCAGAAAAACATGTGGAAAAGGATGTTCAAATTGCAAATGGTTAGTTGACCATCCACTGTCAAGCATATATTGGGATCGAGTTTAATATACGCTTTAGTCATCAAATACATATCTTTTAGAATCGACTAAATAATTACTAACCATAAAAACAGAAATCATTGCATTCTTCAGACTCCCAACGGAACAATCTAAAATACTACTCAAAGCCTTGTGCACTCATGAATCAACCACACTTTGAAGTAGTTAATTGTGCATTCTCCTATCTTTATTACCTTTCAACATTACCCTATACCCCAGGAACTGCTATTTGCTGAGGACTCAGAAAAGTGTCATTGTAGTGAAATTTATCAGCATATATTAGTTTGAAAAAGAATATACACATATAAAACTCTTTTACCTGGCTGCTTTTTCTTCAGTGATTTCCTCTGCCGTTCAATTGCTTCTTTCATCTCCAATAAGTTTCTCTGGAAAATAACATGTTTGCACCAGTTACTAAATCTCTTTTTTTTTTTTTTGAGCTACTGTATCTTAATGTTATGTTACGTGAAACCACAAACTGACATGACAAGGACAAAATACTCAACAAAAGGAGAACAATTGCAACTAACACAGTATCTGGTACCATGCACAAGCACTTCATGCATCAGAGGTACAGGAAAGATTGTTTTCCTATAATAAACATGTTAACTTGCCAAAAGAAACCATCAGATAAGTAATCAGACCACACCATGAAAGACTTAGAAGTCCTAAGGTCAATCAACTATTTGAACCCTACAATCAGATGCCACAGAAAAGTTTGCAGACAGAAGTTCACAAAGTATCATGAACCAGAATACTGCAAGTAGGAATAACACTACAGAACTACAGATATTATACAAGACCAATCAAATTCAAAACTAGATTAATAACAGGAGCAGAACTACTACATAGCAATAAAAAGTACTGTATTGAAGCAAGTAATGCTCATCATTTTCATGTAGAACAGGTTTCGAGATCACCCCCACACATTAGGCCAACAACATAGAAGAGGACATACAACAATGTCAAATCTGCAGATAATGTCAACAACTCCCGCAACAGTAAATTTCAGAAGTAATCAACATCATTTTTGGCTTTTCCAAATAAGAGCAAGTGGAAAAGTAAAAACTGATCTTTACTGGATTCTTTTTACAAATTCAAACAAAAATTTTGTGAGCCCAAATAATTCGTAGAAATGAGCCAATTTATTTTTAAAAGACGAAAGAAAAAAATCAGACTACTCCATGTAAGCAGAGAGAAGCATACAAGCTGGACATTGAGATCCTTCAATGCTGGCCCATCCTCCCATGTCTCAGAAATGAGAGTTCCAGCTCTGCAATTTAGGGGCGGAAAACATTAAAAGTGAGAAAAAAATCCTCAACAGTAAACAAACTGCTACTTTGCAAAGAACTGAAATAAATATACATCTTAGAAAGGATTTGTTGAGAAGAAATTTATCAGACACAAAAACAAGTAAATGTGCAACAACCAAATAAGAGAACATGATCTGTTAAAAAGACTTTGGTTAAGCCAGCCAAGATATTGCAACCAAGCCCTTGTTTTAGAGCCCAAAAAAGATTTTGTTTTCTATATAATACAAGCGATAACAGGAGAAAAGAAGCTTTCATTAATCAGGTTAGCCCATCAATTTTATCAAAGGCAGGTATCACAATTTCAGTCATCTTTGTTTCTGTCAAAGGCTGGTATACTTTCGTCATCACCCATAGCACCAGCAGCAGCTAATAGCCTTGCAGCTTTCATCAATACAAGATGGAACTCCAACAATATCATAAGAACCACCCACTCCAAGCATCCCAAGTAACACCACTGGTACTCAGCTAGGGTTCTTTCACAGATGATAGGAACCATTAAACTCGTGAGCACCTCGTGCAACCCACCATTTCAATATAATTGTGCAAGTATACAACAAAAAACGTACTGCCAGTTGCCCCTCATTACTCCTTCAACACCACAGAAAGAAGTGTAGGGAAACAGACAGCCAAGACCACTCCCACTTCCCTAAGGCTCAAATACTGCCACCCCATACCAACCACCCATAAATATATGTTTAAAAGGGCCAGCATATAACACCTGTTCCTAAACTTGGAAAACATTCAATAATAGAGCTACTCAAAGCGTACATACCGGTAGTTTCCATGTATATACATACATGCCTATCAAGCATTTATCGTATGCTTCATGTTGTGATATTTCCAAGCCTTCTACTTTGTGAAATTGTGCTTGGTTTGGTAATTATGTTCCAAGATTTCAGCAGGAATAAGGCTAGTGTACATTTCGACTGTGTCCAAACATAGGAGATGCAGGTCTTGCTCCTTGAGTATTATTCTGCTATACTTCATGCTTGGGCCCAAAAATAAAAGATGGAAAGTGGGCCATGAAAAAATTCTAACCTCTCATCATAACCCAATAAGCTAACTGGTTCAACAGAAGGGAAGTCAACAGTAAGCTACCTGATTACTCCAACATTGCCAAGTCTCAAAGAATCCTGGCGTACTTTCATCCTTGCTTCTTGTCTCTCAGCTTTTGAAACAGATATCAACAAATCAGATAATGTTTTTAATCTCTGCAACCAGAAAGAAAAACATAATTAGTAGCTGAAACACTGAACCAAGAAACACGATGACGTCTATATTAACATTTTTTTTCTTAAAAAGAGAACTCTCCATCTATACCAAAAAAACAAGGAATAACAGCATTAGATAAAAATTGCACCAACACCTTGCCATACAGTTATTCAGCTGAACTCCAGAATTATGATATATCCGTAATATAAGCAGGAAATAATTGTTTAACAACATTGGAAACATCTTAGCAAAAAAGTCAAAAGTAAGTGATACTATATCAAACACCTCATAGGCAAAGTTCTAGATGAAAGAATGTACATTCTCCAGTTTCAAAAATGACTGAACCTGCAGATAAGTCACCCCTAATGCTTCTAAGGACCCACTATAATCGGTGATCATATTTGACCGGTTACTACATTCAGGTATGTTACAAATAAAATCATGACCTAAATTCCAGGTAAATATTCTTAACTGTATGGCTTTTGGTCATTATACCCTAATGCACGCTCAGTGAGCAAACAGTAGGGGAAAGGAGATTTAGAGAGAAATAATATTTGATATATTGAAAACTAAATTTTGGAGCTTTTATCCTAAACAGTTGTTGGACATATATAAGCATAGGCATTCTTACTTTTGACTTTTTGTACTATACATGGCATTCTTACTCAAGAAGATTATGAATGTATCATTAATGTTATTGCGATAACCAGGTAAAGGACCATCTGCTGGCATCAAGTACACTTTTTCATTGATTGATCACTTGCTAAACGACAAATGACACAATCACATCATCACTTGAATCAAAATAGAGAGGGTAGACGAAATGAAAGAACTAGATGCTTCAATCAGCTTTTAGATCTTTAAAAATCAGAGACTGGAATCAATTAAATTGTCTTTTTGGAGATAAAAATAGCCTGTATGCCAGAGTATGTTTTGGATACTTGACGGATAACATGTTCACCTTTGCAAAAAGCTTGTCATTACAAAAGTAAACAAATCAAAGTAAGTGCAAAGGATCAGAATGGCGTACCTTTGGCTTCATCTGCTGCTCAATATCCTTGATATCCTTCAACTCCTGTTGAAATCATAACATAGAAAAGTGAATTCTACATTGCAGAAGAAACAGTAAATTTTCATGCTAATGCAGGTGGCAGTGATCTGAAAGAGAATCATACCTTCTCTAGCTCTTGAGTTAAATGTTGAGATTTCCGTAATGCCTCCTCCAAATTTCCAACCTTCTCGCGTAATGTTGTGTTCTCCTCCTAAATATATTTAGGTGTACATGATTTTGACATTTAAAGTTGTGAAAAAAAACTATAACACTTTATTAGGAGATTCAAAGACTAAAAAATTGCAAGAGAATCACACAACATTTTTCATTAGAAACTGTATCTTAGTTACATACTAATAAAAAGACAAAGAATACAGCTGTCGCAGAAAACTTCTACCTCCAATAAACTTAAATCGTCACGTCGAAGTTGCTCTTTGGGCCACCCATCCTGCAATAAGAATTAGGCACACAAGAGTTTAACAAGATTAATTTAAAAGAAAACAACAAACAAATAAAGGCCAACCAATTCAATCCAATAGAAGTGATTTGGCCTGATTTTGATTGATTTGTAAGCAACACCTATCATCTCTAGATCTCTACACTTCCAAAATTACAGAAATTATGTCAGAACAAAGGAGAAATACAAACTGGTTGATCTGTAGGGTATTTTACAACGTAGTAATGATATTTTTAGGTTGGAACATCCTTTTCTGCTACACTAGATTCTAGAACACGGGCAGTCAATACAAAACTGATTTCTGAACTACTTGTAGTGATCCAGTAGAACAATGAAAAAACAGCTACATACATTCCCAGTAATTACTCACAACGACAATGAGATATAACCTAAAATCCCAATTTGAATACCCAAAAACCATTTTTAGCAAATTAATATACTGCTACAGCTTATTCAGGGGGGAAAAAAAGACCGACTATTATCTAGTTCAAACTAGACTAATTGACAATGCAAACTATATGCAAAAGTTAGGCAAGATACCGGACATGGATCAAATGGTTCTCAATTTTTCACTCCCAATAAATAAAGAAATTTCATTAAATAATTTCTACAAATCAGGTTTACATAACACAGAAATATGACCATTGTGACGGTCAACCAAGACATCTAAATCTTAAAGTTCCAAATCCGTAGCAAGCAAAAAATTTAAAGAGTATTAACAAAAGTTTGGAAAGTATCAAGACTATGATGAGTAACTTTACCATTAGATGAAACAGTCAAACAGCCAACGCAGAAATTCTCTTCGATCATTTTTTTTTCTGGCACAAGATTTTAGGTTTCCAAGACAATTTAAATAGAGCCTCAGTGAAGCATGTGCCAACTGTACCACAATATCTTTCAAGTAATTACACTTTAGATATATGGTGATTTAAATCTTTGCATTCAATTTTGTTGACCAGTAAGCCACTTTTTCTTATATATCTGCAACACTTTCTAGGACAAGGAAATCAGGTAAAGTACAAAGCAAAGGACATTGGTATAGAGATAGTTGCACGTGACAAGGTAACCATACATTATAATTTGGTTATTTGAACAGAGTTAAGAATTAGAAGCGGAAAGCAATAATTATCTTAGAGATATAGTCATGTTAAAGAAGGCTTACCTTTTCAAGCTGTCCATTTGGTGGAGAAACCGTTTGAATTTTGGTTTGATCATTACCTCGTGAACCACGCCCTCTAGCCGAGGCAGAATATCCCCTGCCACGGCTTTGTTTTTTCCTATTTGTGTCTGAAGCCACCTTATTTGTGTCCACGGTCTCAACAACCTTCTGTCTTGGCTCAGCCACAGACTGAGATGTATGTCCCTATTTGCATATATGTTAATTTGGGGAAATAAAAATCTGAAAATTAGTAGCTATTAAAGTTCCCAAAGAAGGAACAACCAGATAAATGATATTATAACGGAAGAAATAAGTTTTAAAGGACCAAACCATACTAGGAACCAGGGATTACTATGAACATTCAGTATATTAATCAATTGAACAATCCAAAATGCAGTAGCCATAATAAGGCATACCTCAACATGTTCAAAAACCATGCCACTGTTATCCTCGTCCAATTTACGCCGCTTCTGAGTGTTAGCTTGAATCAGAAATTCCCCTCCATTCTGGCAGAAAGAAACTCATCATGTTATGGACATTCAAAAGCCTTCACGAAAGGTGCAACAGGACCACGGCAATGAAATACCAATGCACGCTAAGGAAATGTTGAAGCGATAATTATTCACCACGTAATGGAAAGGATACTTGTTTCAACATAAAGAACAAACCATAATGCATGTGAACGGGTTCACACAACTTTTAAAAGAAAAAGTGAATTAGGCTCAAGTGACTATCTTTTTCTTTTTAATGAATTAAAAGTGTATCTAACTATCTAACAGCATTTCCATTTAGAGCCTCTACTAAAGCCAAAAGCCAAAGAGCTTGTTGCCGGCTGAAATCATGCACAGAATTTGGTGAGGTAGCATACTGACAATACTTGTTCGCTGGATTGGAGTATCTTCTATTAGAGTTAGTGATTTAGCCAGCCTACTAAATCATGCTCTCATTTACCACCACAAATTCATCCAAATCAGCTGATGAAGCTTTTGGCTGAGGAGAATCAAGGTTTCATATTAAAACCATTTCAAAATTTGTGGAGTGCAAAAACTTAATAAAGGAACAAGAACATCCAGCAACAGTGTGTGAAAATCAGACTAAAATTGCCAAAAGGCCCAAAAACTAGAAACAGCTCAGCGAGAAAGTTTACAAGCCAAAGATTTAAAAATGAACATGTAAATTTAAAGGAATATGTAAGGAAAGTATCACCGAGATAGGCATCGCCCACTAATGCATACATATTCTTTCTGCATGTTCATGTCATTTATTTGTGGCAAGGCAAAAGAATGCAACCTATATGCGACGTACAATGCACTACACGCATGCAATCATTACATCGACAGTAAATGTTCAGTGGCCGAACCAACAAAAATAGGTAGATTGTTACATGAAAAAGAGGCTTCCTTTTGACTCTTAATAGTTACAAATATGCAAATAAAAATGGAGGAAGCAGGAGAAAAGAACATTTCCACCAGCGGAATGTGAGATATGATTATCAACTAAGGATTTTAATGACAACCTTCCACAATTCTTTTGCTTCATCTAACTTATCTTATTTAAATAATTGTTGGATGGTACATGCAATAAAAGAAAGACAATCTTAATGCAAAATCCACTATCCTTTTAAAAAGAGCAAGGACTTAATTCCTGTACTGATACATTTCATATCATTCTGAAGCCGTAAGAATTAATGTTGCACATTTATTGAAAATTGATAGCATTGAGACCGTCTAAAAATTGGTTGAAATCATTCGAATCATGCTTCACTGGCTTAGCAAGAAATTGGAAGTGTAACACATTAAACATTCCTTATAACAAAGAGAAGCACTCAATTGAAAACCAAATATTTGAGCAAAATCCAGTTTTTTTTTATTATTTCCCTCTAGAAGTGCACTGAACCACAAGGACCTTTTTATCAATGTTTCATTGTGTAAGTGTTAGCCACTTCCTTTAATCAATTTACAAGTATTAGTATGCTAGCTGTTGAAAGACATAATTGTACAACACTGGATGCAAAGGGTGACAATAGATAAAAGAACAGATAAAATGAAAAACTTGTACAACGTGCTCAGTTCCCCAACATTTTTTCTCTCCCACCTCTTCTAGCTTTATCCTTCGCACAGAAATTTATCCGCTCATGAAAAATAACTGAAAGTACCAAGCACCAAATAAATTGAAATGAAACCTCACATGAGACGACCTTTCCTTCCCACAGTCAGATGAAAAATGCAATGCAACTTGGACAAGGATAAAGTTACTGAAGTTTTAAAGACAACCATTGACGAAACACGTGCTTTGCATTCTTTTTAATTCTTCAACTCAAAAGCTTCGAACAAGATAGTGAACCAATTTACAAGAGATAAAAGGAAATCTACACTTAGCAGCTCTATTATTATATATAGATACTTAATTCAACAAATCTATTATCCAGATCAATAGAATTTTCATTATACAAATTTTTGAATTAAACGGCGCATTAAGTAGATTCAAAAAGTGATTTTCTTTAATATGCTGTTTGAAACACATAGTATGCTCTATAAACTTCACGAACCATGTGATAGCAGTTCCATAAATTTCTTACCCTATATAGGATGAGAAGCTTGCTAGTTGTGTAAGTCAATTATTGTTAAACCTGCTGCAAGTGGATCATCCTTCTTTAAATATTTTTAAAATTTCTTGATGAATTAATGGAATAACATCACCAACTAGATTCCAACTTATGTCAACTCCCAATTTATCTGAGGCTTCCACAGTTCCATTCAGTTTATTTTGGACAATCATTAGAAAATTATGAAAAATCATGCAGGAAAATATCAAACCGTAAACAAAAATATATTATGGTCCTTGAAATTTGTGCAACAGATGAATCACCAACAGCACTTGTTGATATTATTCAACGAAATGAATCAACACATGGACTATCAGGACGAAAAGACGTTTGCTTATTTTCACTACTTCCATCCCTATAATGGCATGTCCTATCTCATTGTATCGGTTTTCATCTTTTTCCTAAAGTAAAAGATCTAGTGGAACAACCTGAGGAACCTCATTCCCAGATAATAAATGCATGCAGTGCACTAAAACACTCTTGTACTGCTTAACAGTGGTCAAGGGGGCCATTTCTAAAGCTGCCATCCATGTAGCTTTTGGTTTTCTACTTATCAATCAACTCCAGTGCTTATTTTACAACATTCTATCAAAAGAAATAAATTGCGCATGCCAACTGTACCACAACCATGGCAGCAAAAGAAATGTTTAAACAGACACATATGTTTGAGGTGCAATATTCTTTATTGCAACTTTGCAAAGCAAATCATCAATGTAATTAAGATTTGCTCCTTGTTGTAATTGTAATAGCCATTCACCCAATAAACTACCTCACAATATCCAGCAGAGGCAGAATATGAAACAAACTACAGTCAAACAGAATATGACTTCAACTATCAGTCAATGTTTTCAAAACCAAAGTGGGAAACTCTAAAAAGACACAGGACTAAAAAGACAAATGAAAACCTTATTGTTCAGGAAAGTACAACATTTAAGAATCTCATGTAAAAAGTTCTTCGCTACAACATAAGCATTTAATCCATCCTCTGCACATCAATTGAAAGAACAAAGTCACAAAAATGTAATAGAATCTGAAGTTGAATCCGTTAGTGATCCAGACAGAAACAAGTGAAAATGGGCAATATCAAGATTAAGAAAAAAAATGGATTAAGAAAGTAATGGGTTGCATGGCTAGAAGATCATTTGGAAATTTTTTTGAATCATACTTGAGCACTTTTTGTGATTTGATTGGAAAGATAAAAAGGTGATTGAAAGCGTGTTTATGATGCAAAAAATGCTTGGAAAAATTGACAAATCCAAATAAACCCATTGTATGACTTGATAACCAAATCAAAGGTACATCAGCAAGATCATTATCAAACTAATAGCTCCCAGAAAACAGGACAGCCGATGTAACAGGTCGCATTTCCAGAACCGTAGCTTCTGCAATTCTTTCCCTTTCCCCAATATAACTAATAGCTGCAACACAATAGTCAGAGCTGTATGCATTAAATTTCAACCATTGTATGGGAATTATCTTGAGTTTCTGCAAACAGGTTTACAACAGCAAATAATTTCAGAATTCCAAATACATAAATTTCCCAAAACAAACATCAACGTCCCATTTTCACAGCCTAGAATTACCACATTATGCCTATATTATGTGATCCATTAAACAAGAAAAATCCAAAAAAGAAAAAGACAAAGAAAACCTAAACACTCACATCGTTGTCATCCGAATCACTAGACAGATGCTCATTAGGCAAGCTCTCAGGAGGCTCGGGGAATTTGGTGGCAACAGACCACGAGGCTGCCTGCTGTGAATGTGCGACGGCTGCAGTTGCAGAGGATGCTTTGCCCACCATTCGCGCCTCGAGCTTCGCAATTTTAGTGGGCAAAGATTGATCGGATTGATTGGAAGAGTTGGAGGAAAATTGCATAAGCATGTCATCCGACATTGTAATCACAAAATTCTCAACTTCAGTCCACTCCTCACAATGCAGGTAAGCTGACAGCACTGAAACAGTAGTCAAGTCATTTCCATAAACGTCAAGAGCCCATCAAAATCTGGGGGTAAAGAATAGAACCCGGAAAAATAAATGCGGGAAAAAAAGCAAGAAAAGTTGAGTTCCTTGGTGCCAAGAAGTGATTTTGGACAAACCCTTTTAGGAAAAGAAGTGTTTTTTAAGCAAGGGCTATTGGGCTAAGCTTCAGTAGTCGAAATTCAACTGTGTTTTTAGTGTGTTTCTGCGTGCCTAAGAGGGGTAAAAAAGGAGTCATTGAAATCAACCAAGATGACCAGAAGAGGAGATGAGAAGTTCATGCAGGGAGAGAGAGAGAGGAAGAAAAAGTAGGGATTCAGGAGAGAGAGAAAATTAGGGTTTTGGAAGTTGGATTGGTGAAAAAAGGAAAGTAAATGCAGGATCAGGAGAAAGGAGGAGGAAGAGGAGGAGGAGGAGGTGGTGGAAGAGGGGGGAGAATTTTGAAATCAGATGGGGGATATGAATATATGATGAGATGGGAAGGGAAAAAATGGGGACCTTTTGGTTTTTTAGGAGGAAAGTTCGCTAACTGGTACCTTGCTATGTTATGCTATGCTGTGAGGAGGTGCGGTTGGTTGGATTTGGCCGTGGTTACCAAATGGTTTCTTTGGAAGGCAAAATTAGGAGTCAAAAGGACAAGTGAAATAATGGGTGATAAGTAGCATGATTTGGAAAAGGTGGGGTGATGAAGGAGGACAATATTTGAGTTAATGAGAAAATAAAAAGTATAGATTGGGATTTGGGATTTGGGATTTGGGAATTGAGAAGGCAGAACAGAAGGAAGGTTTGTAGTTTTGTACCTTGGATTTAGGTTGAGAGACTTGAGACTTGACAGAGGTCACAAGTGAAATGGCAACTTGATGGAGAAGCTAATAGGTTCTTTATAATTTGTTTTGATTATTGGAGATGAGGATGGGGAAATTGGGAGTTGTTTTCTATTCTTTTTTTATTGTTTTGTTTTTGTTAATTTGATGTATTAGATTATTTTGTGCGTTTTGGCATGATTTTATTTTTATAACAGAGATTGTTTCGAAAAAGATAAAAAAAAATCGTGAAATTAATATTGTAAATTTCTTTTATATACACGTGCATAGATGTATAAAAAACTAGGATTGGAAGATCAGAAATTTGGAAATTTGATAGGGAGAAAATGTATTACAAAGTGAATTTTGTTTGCCAAAAATTGAGGCTTCTCCATCTTTTTTTTAGGCTTCTCCTTTTACATTTTTTTTTTGGGTGCTCTCCTTTTCCTTTTGTGCAGGAGGTTCCTAGACAATGAATTTTGGAACAGGGAACTTGAATTGATTCATTGCAAACCAAAATTGGGCTTTAAAGTGATTTCAGAAACCAAGAAAAGGACAATAATGAAGCTCAAGGAAAGAACACCTCTGATGGAATTATCACTACTTTATTATCCAAATGCATCATTTAAGCTGGCCTGCTATGAAAATTTTTTAATCTGCCCTGCTGAAAATTTTAATAGTAATAGAGGCCAAAATGGTGACAAGACGAAGCAAAAACTACCCATAGATCGGTTCAAATGAATTTGTTGCTTTCTCAAGTTATTGGATTAGGATCCTACTCATTGCCATTGTTGGCCATTATGGCATTTTAGTGTTACTTTGCTATGTGAAAAAGGTTCATAATTGATTTTTTAACTACTTAGCTAATTTGAAATGATGAAATACAAGATAAAGATTTCTATATTGACTTTTCCATTTAAATTGCTATTTTTGAGAGTTCTATATAGAAAAATGCACTATAGAGATCTGATATATATAAGGTGAAAAAGATAATTGAAAAATATGTTCACGAGAACTGTAAATATTTTTCTTTGAAAAATGGCAATCCAAACGATGCAAAATCTTGTAATTTCTAGGCATTACGAAGTCCAGCCGTATTATAATCTGCTCATTGAACCCTAAATCTATTGATGAATATTTATCAAAAATAAAAAATATCTATGGATGAATAAAAGGCTTTTCTTTATCGTATGGACTGAAAAATTAGAAACGAAGTTGATTGTCCGTTCATGTTTGTCCTCTAAAGCGCACCTCTTAAACTCATTCTGACATAAAACCATATGCAACTCAAAATAAGTTAAGATTTTCACATGGTCAAAGTTTTTATGCTGTAATCTCTAACTTCATCAAGCTTCACCATGTTCTTTTGATTACATTTGTTTTCATGAAAATTGATACACTAATTGAAGAATCTTAAGAATACAAAAGGGGGAGTCAGGATCATGGATAGAACATTAGTCCCCCTATCAACACCTAGAATAAGTGGGCATAATTCTAATTGCCTCAGAGGTTTAATTGTTAGAAGGTGAAATTTTTCGAACATGCAATTGGTAGATGTGTGGGTCTGCTGGTGCTTTTACCATATACATGATGGATTTTCATGATGCTACTTCCAGCTGCAGAGGATTAAAAGAGAAGACTAATCACCAAAAAATAGATGTACTATAAGTCAAAGTATTGATCCAGCTTGAGCAGGAAGTGAGTAAAAAGAAGATTCATGAATAAGCCAAAAAGGGGTTAAAATATCAAAGTTACAAGAACCTAGTACAACAGAATGGCTACAGGAGAAAAGCATCAAAATGCTCATGATTAAGATTTCATGGAATTATACGTTCAGAGGATATTTACGTCTGAAAGGCAAAACATTAGAACTCGAAGAAGAAAGGGCTAATCTTACGAACAGCCAATAATGTTCTCTCAAGTATCTTACGAACTGCCAATGACATAATCTGCGGTATCTTAGTAATTTGCCAATAACATCATCTGCGATTACGGTGCTGCAGCTCAGCTTTCACTTCTCCACCATTTTTACTATCCCAGTAATTCTTGATGATTGATCAACCCCAGACAATTACAAACTTCAGCAATCCACCTATCCTGCCCTAACCAGACTCCAGACCGAAAAGCCAAAGGTATATGTTGCTCATAAACATTATCAAAGGATTCAGCAGCCCGGTTCAATAGCCAGGGAGTCATCCAACAAAGTACGTGACTTTAACATAGAGCACAGCTCATAAAGGTATTCTCCTACCTATCATAATTTCTTCTCATCCCACCGCTACTGCTATTGTCAAACCGTGACGCCAAAAATCTGGGCTGATAAAAGTTTGCTGACCCAGGCGAAGCTGAATTTCTATAGTTCAACCTATAAGCTTTTGCAGAAGAATAAGAAGTTGATGCATTACTAGCAGCATAATGATTAGAAACATTAATTCTCTTATACTTGGGGGTTGCAGGAGATTTCCAACCAGCTACTTTGGGTTTACTACCAAGAAAGTCTCCAGGATCTTCAGTGATCCAACCATGCTTTGGTTTTGATTTAGAAGCCGACATGACTCCGTGATCACGTTTAGATTTCTTCTTTTCACGTGCCTTGCCAATATCATTAGGAGCAGATCTAACCTCAATACGACTCCTACGTTCCTTGGAAATTCTTTGCTTGGGGGTTGATAACTCACGATTCCTTTTGCCACCCTGTAGAAAGTACAAAATTTCATAAATACTGGCATCTACGAATAATAGAACATGGGCACAAGAAAGCAGGAAAAGTTTATCCAGTACATGAAGCTTGAACTGATATTGATATTACCACGGTAGGCATAGCCAACAAAACCAAGGGGTAAAAGGCAGGTAGGTGCCCAATGTCCCATGAGAAGATAATAACAGTATAAAGGATGAGCAGAAGCTTCTAACAAACCTTGGATGAGCTAGTGCATTCACGTGCAAAATGTCCTTCTTCACCACATCGGTAGCATGATCTACGTGGTGCTGAGCCACTTGTCTCTCCCTGTGAACCTGTGCAAGCCTGCATTGATGCAAAGAGACTATAAAAAAGAGTTCTGAACTTAATAACAGTTTAAGATGAAATTAAAAAGGTTAGACTGATATAGAATTAGAATAAAAAAGTAGTCAGATTTTATTAATGACAATTCTTTCCAAACAAATGTAGAAATTAAAAAAGAACTGTCGTTGATGCTTAAGAAATCCTACAAAAGACGTTGACAATCAACTCAAAATTGGCAAACACTAGGAACAAGATTAATAGCAAAACAGTTTTTTCACTTTTAAAAAAATAGAACTTTGAAAGGCCACCCAGGGAAAACCAAGAATGTGGTGAACTAAGTGCATTATACAACTTGAGCCCATTCTGCATAATTACCCAAGACAAAAGATACCTAAAGGCAACATCATAAACAGTAATAACATCACCCAAAGAAACAAATACAAACTCAGGAAAAAAAAAACACATAACATAACATGATAATCGGAAAGCAAACAGCCAATTTATCTGTCTACCAAGTAGAGAATGTGGTGAACTAAGTGGGTGCTTGGTTAGAGGGTATAGGAACCCATAATTGGATTGAATCCCATAATTGTTGCTTGACTAATGGGTATGGGTTTTGAAACCCTGAAATGAATTATAAAAAGTCAGCCACTCTCAATACCCAACTAGATTGGGGGTTTTGATGAATCCCATATTTGATTCCAAAATCTGAAAAAAAAAATTTACAAGTAAAATTTTGTGAACTCTTTCTTCTTCATATTCTGGCCAGTCACTACCTCTTCATCCCTTAACCGGCTGCAATCCACACCCTCAATCCTACACTAGGTTGCTAGCCCCCAACCCCTTCGGTGACCACTGTCCTCTCCTTTCGCATCTACTGCTACTCACTCTCCTCTCACAAGCCCATATCCCCAATCTCAGTTGGTCTTAACAATTTTCGCTGCCACTGCCAGCTCACACTGTCTTTGTGTCCGCTCCTTTTCACTGTTAATCATCCATCTTCTTTCTCCTCTCCACTCATTGCCAATCTTTTTCTTTACCATTCCCCCCTAACCCCACTGCTACTTGTAGCTTATCCCCTAAATTTGTTGCCACCAGTCCCTCCTCAACCATTGATGGTTGTTTCAACTTGAATGTCATAAAGAGGCGTCAAGATGTCAACAAAATCCATTTGAAGCTTGCTGTTGTTTGTGAAAATTGTTTTGTTTATCTGTGATGTTTGTAATGGTTTTCTTCGTTCAAAAAATTTTAAAGGCAAAACTTTAATCTAATACTCATTTCTTAAAAATTTTCACCAAGCATGGGTCATTTGAATGATACCCTTGTTAAAAACCCATACTGATATTATAGGTATGAAACCAAACGCAAATCCAATTTTAGTCTCCAAACCAAGCATCCCCTAAGTGCATTATGCAACTTGAGGTCATTCTGCATAATTACGTAAAAGAAAAGATACCTAAAGGCAACATTGTAAACAGTAATAATATCACCCATACAAATAGTAAAATACAAACTGGAAAGAACATAGCACCAAAACACAACATGATGATCAGAAAGTAAATGGCCAATTTATCTGTCTAGCTAATCATCACATTTTTCAGACAGGAATTTTATGAATTTAAAGCTCGATTAACTTCAACAAATTTTTTATTCAAATCATAGCCTGGAATTTGCAGGTAACCTGAACTCACCAAACCAGTATGACCAGAAAGACCACATCTGTAACAAGAAATTTCTCTCGGACTGGCGTCAGTATAATTTACACAGCAAAGATGGCCAAAACTCCCACAAACGTAACACTGAATTTCCTGAAACAAACAACAAAAGCTATAGACGTAAAAGGCCAGAGCAAATACTTTGAAATCATAAAATCAAGAGAGAAGTAATAAATCCAAATTTTTGCATACATGAGAAGGACAACAAAATTTCATGATGCATGTGGTTGGATCACAAGTAGAATTATATACATCAGGAAAGTGGCCAAGAGTACCTTTAGGTCATCAGGGCAATAACTGTTCCAGCATGAAAACAAATCGTGGCCAGAATTACCACATTTTAAACACATCTTATAGTTTTCAGATGCCCCGCTGCTCTTTTCTGGACAATCTTTTGCACGATGACCTCCCTTTTTGCAGATAAAACAATCTTGCCCCTGTTGAAGATATCATGGCAAAATCTTTACTAAATGATTACATTTATTACATGCTCAAAACTCTTAATATTTTTTAATCTGGGAATAAACCTTCCCACTTGGTGTTTTCTACTATCTCAGAAATGAAACCAGAAAAAGGACAAAGGGAAATCGTGAGGAGGAACATGTAACAGCAAAGTTTATCAGCACGAGCAGATAATAGGTGAGTATCATACAGAATTGTCATTTATCAAAAAGGTTCTACAAGAAATAAACGAGATCTAAGTAATCCAATAGCCAACAAAGTAGGGGCAATCCAACACAACAGTACATCCAAAAGACATAAAGTATCTGTAAAAAGGCAAAATAATAATAATAATAATAATAACAACAATAATATTAATAATAATCGATTAATCACTAATATCGACGTCAACTGTGGTGGGAAACATGAAACCAGGTATAGATCTTTGGTACAACTCAAGGAACATTCTCATTATGAAATCCAAAATTTTCTCCTACACAGATGCTTAGACACTGTACACAACTCAGAGAATTGAGTCAAATGACTCGTGTCTGGAGATTTAATATTTTCTTTCACAAATAAAAATTTTGCTATCTCATCACTTGCTTTGCTGCATGACCACATTAAGACATTATGTAGACTACTGAACAGATATATGTTTGCACACCCACTAACTACACCCCTTGGTCAGTAACTCATCAGACTATTAGCTTCTTTTTCACTGGAATATTAATGATTGTAGGTATATTCTGATAATAACCTTCTTCAACATTCATAGGTGGTAAACCCCAACAAGATTCAAAGAAGGATGCTGGGAGAAACTATTAAGGTAGGCCAGACTGCACTGGTGCATACTGAGTAGAAATCTCAAAGTGGATCTAAAGTCTTATTTCTTCGACTTCTGATATGTAATAAATCTTCAAAACTTCAAACATGTCAAGGAGAAGAGGTCCGGACCTAGCCATGCAGGATCATTCAGCTTTGGGTGTTGAAAGTGTCTTCAAGTACATAAAAAGATCTTTAGCAACTTCAAAACAACATCAAAACCCTATTAGGCTACCTCTGGCTACTATTAAAGGGGCTTCTCATCAATAGCCAATCAGACATATCAGGTTTTCATCAAAATTGTTACTCCAGGGTCTCAAAAGCCAAAGCAGTACTGCTTAGAAAGTAACATCATTTTCATGCAAGAAAGATGAGATTTATCAATTAAAGGAGCAAAGGATAATTTTAAAACTTGTTTATTTCTCTGCATTCCGGAAAGAAATAAAAATTTTTGGCTTGATGCACACCCTAAGGGGTGAAGAGTCCAGAAACAAAATAAAAAAAAAATTCAACATATATTAAAACATCTATTCATCTCGCACCTTTGAGCATTGCTTAGCATTATGTTCTAGACTTCCACAAACAAAGCAAGGCTTCCTGCGCTTAGCTGAGGTACAGTTGACAGTCGTATGACCTTCTTCACCGCAATTATAGCATGTACCCCAACTGCTATCTGGAGGGTCAAAATATCTAGGGCCCCGCTGAGATCATAATAAGGTATGATAAAGAGACACGCCAAACAGCCTTGAAAACAGAATGCGACTACAAAATATCACTTCAACTCACAAGAAGCTTTCGCAGCACAGCATTATCTGAGACCTCAACAGGATTTGTTTTAACAGCTTTATCCCCAAGCTCTGCAGCTTTTACACTCTCTCCCTTCTCTTCTTCCTTCACATCATCAACCTAAAGCAATCAAATAATCATTTAGCAGTCAAGCAAGCCACAAGTCCTCAATCAATATTACAATTTTTGGCAACAAAAAGAGTACAATATACCTACAAATGAAAACCAAATTTAATCATCAGTCAAATAAAACTACTAATGCTAGGCAGGACTAATCCAATTCCACATGAAAACTCTTTTGATAATCCCAAAAAAAAAAAAACACCGTCTCAACCAGTATTCCAGGAAAAAAACCAATTTTCCCCAAGGAAGAAGATGAAAATGTATTGACTAGGTCAGCTACCTAAGCATTCGCTTTCACTTTGCAACACCAGATGGCTCACGCAGAACCACATTTACACACAATTACCCTATTATGCGAGTATTTTTTACAGAAAACTCATTTTTTCCTGCCATAGTTTCCAAAAGAAACTGAGTACGACATGCCCAACAAGTTCAATTACCAGAAACAAATCGCTGCAAAAATTCTCGAAAGTAGCATCTTTTTCACTTGATACCTGCCGTGGTTGTACAAAAACATAATAAAATAAGCTTTAATAATCAATTGGCTTTCAACAAGCATAATCAACTAACAAAACCCAAAACAAAGATAAATACTTCATAATCTGAAAAAAAACTAAACTATAAGAAAAAAATCAAAATTTTAATCAACTACATTCAAATAAAGTACTTACAGAATCAATTTTAGCTTCAACCTTCTTACTCTTCTTCCTCTTTTTCTCCTTTTTCTTACTCATATCATCCTTAAAATTCATAACTACCTCATCGTCGTCCAAAACGATGACGTCTCCGGCAACGGCGTCGGAATCAGATTTATTACACTTACGTGACATTGCTTTCTCAACAATTTTCAAGCTGAGATCCTCGTTGGCTTCAGTATCCTCATCGTCATCGCTGTCGAGAATTATAGTTTGGGGCGGCGTCGTTCCTTCTTCGTCTTCTTCTGATCGATTTCTTAGATTTGTAGTCTTCAACTTCTTCTCTCTTTTGCCCATTTTAGACAAGAATTTCGAAAATTAAGCCAATAACGTGATGGAAATTTTTGGGGATTTCTCAAAGATTTAGGGATTTTCCAATAGCCCTAATTGAAACGATCGTCGTTTGAATTTACGATTAGGGCTTCGACTGGTCTTGATTGAAACTTTAGTGGGCTTAATGGACCTATTTGGAGACCATTTTCTGGGCTATTTGGAAAGAAAATGGGCTTTAATACGTGTAAGAGTGGGAAACAGCTGAATTCATAAGTGAATGAATTTTACGAGTTTTATAAAATATCAACTTCGTCCCTAAAGTGTTTCTTTTTCATTTTAAAGCATTGTAGTCATTTTAGATTTTAAATATGCCAGAAAAAAAAAATTTTTGTCAAATAGTTACACACAAGTTAGATTAAGATTAGGCGAAACACTCCGAGGGTTGAACCTAAGGGGGACCCACAAGAAACACCCATCCAGCCAATTGGTGATAGGAAGGTGCTCCTGTGGACCTTAAGTCTAAGGGCACTACCTCACACACAATCCATGTAGGATGAAAACCATCCCACAGTCTCAGGGGCCTCACTCACACAAACATGGTGATTTTTTTGTCAAACAGTTACACACAAGTTAGATTAAAATATGCGAGAAAATTGAAAAGGAATTGTTTGCCTTTCTTTGGAGGAAATTTTACAACCAAAACGGAATTGTTCCAACACCCAGGACTGGAGTATGGTTTTATCAAAGCAATCTAACAATGGATTAATTTGAATTGGATGAAGTGACCATAAAAGCAACCAAAATAAGAAGATAATTAAACTTTTGTAGTAAACCTTACAATTTCAAGGTATAAAATACCTTTAAAAAATCCTAACATCATTAATAAGAAGACAAACCCTAGAGTCATTAATTAAAAAAAAAGTACCCTAAAAGTGCCCAAAATTATGAAATTCGGCTCCGAAACTAGGCACAGTTAACTTTGATTTATTGCAGCTATATAGGATTGCCCACTTGCTCCATAAACCAAATTATTCTAAATCAAATTGGCTCAATAAAATTTGTCATCTAATAAAATTTCAAATTTGAGTCAAGTTTTAATGAATAAACATAAAATTTGACATTATCCATAAAATATTCAAACTATTTGAGCTTAACTTGATAAAATACCATTTGACTGTTCTTAGACCTAGAGGAAAATACTTAAACTGAGGCCTAAACCTCAATCTCATATATCAAGCAAGTGATAGGTAATGGTTATGGAACATTTTTCTGGTATGATCAATGGCATCCTATAGGGCCATTATACCAGAATTTTGCTGAGTCTCTATTGTCAGGATTTGGCTTAATTAGGAATGATTTTGTTACTAAGTGTATGCAAGTTGCCGAATGGAGATGGCCATGTGGGAGGAAATCTAATGCTAACGTATGAAGATTGAAACAACTTACTCCCTATAAGCTTGTCCCTATACCAAATGAGGAGGATACTACGGACCTATTCAGCAAGTGAGTTTTTTTTGTATTTGTCTAAAATTTTATTGTAATTTACTGTAAAAGTTTTTTTTAAAAAATTTGAAGTATGTAAATTTTTGAATATTTTGAAGTATATAGTTTAAAATTTTTAAAAAGTTTTTTGAGATCATTGTAGTTAAAGTTTTTAAAAAACTTATAGCAGACAAACTTTGTAAAAAACTCAAGTGCCAAACAAGGCTGTTTCAACTCCTAAGTAGATGTGGCATATACAGTGTACAGTCTGCTTTAAAGGTCCTTAGAGCCAATTCACAAGAAGTCTCTTGGCATAAACTTGTATGGGATAAGGGGTCCATTCCAAGATTCTCATTTATTCTGTGTGGTTGTTATACAAGAACAGATTATAGGCCAAGGATAGAATGAGGAAGTAGGGAAGTTTAAGTGGTAACTCTGAATGTGTATTATGCAGTGGTGCAGGAGAATCAATGAATCATATCTTTTTTGAATGTCTTATTTCATCTGGAGTTTGGCAGAAATTTCTAAAAATGGTTTCAGGTTTTAGAGTTCCCTTGCTATGGTCAACGGAATTGCCCTGGGTTTGTGGTCATTAGATGTCTACATCCCTTTATTGATAAATTTTGAAGGCTTGCTCTAGTTATCTCTGCGTACTTCATCTGAAAAGCTAGAAAATCGGGTGCTATTGCAATGCAAAATGAAAATGTATCTGCTATAGCTATAGTAGGTCAAATTATTGATACCATCTGGTATATTAGAGCCTCATTGAGATATGTGCCAAAGGTTCAGGAGAATTGGTCACTGATTGTTGAGTGGGGTATTTTTCATAATTTTTTTTTTGTCGCAACGATAACATTTGTATAACATACTCTAGTCTAATCTAAAAAGAGGAGGAGCCGACGGACTTTTCCTGTCGGAGGAAGCCACAATTTAAGTGGCAAGGTGGAAGGCAAGCGTTGAATCCTTGACCTCTCACCCCCTACCAAGTACCAACAGCCCAAGAGGCTATTGGCAGGGTATTTCCCATAAATGCTTTGATAGAGTTTGATAGTTGCAAAAAAATTTGGGTCTTAAAATTTTGTAGAGACTAAAGGTGCTATCGAATCGAGTCAAACTCGAGTAGCACCATACCCGAGGTCAAACTCAATCACTATTAGTGTTACTTGAGCTTGAATGAGTATATAAATTTGAGCTCGAATTTGACTCGATATAATGAAAATTAAATTTGAACTTGAGAAACTGCAAGCTTTGTCAAGTTCGAGCTATTTGAGCTCGAGCTCGAGTTTTTCTTCTCTTGTTTTTAATTTTTTACATTTTAGATTTATCAAATTACCATTTTGCCATCTATCACTTTTTTTACTGAACATTACTTCATATAAATTTATTAAAATACGAATCTATAATAGTCATTTCATAATTAGAATATAAATAATATAAATACTCTTCGTTAAGTAATCGAGCACTTACTATTGATGCTCAAACTTGAACTCAGTCAAATCGAATTCGAGCCAAAATTTTGACCAAATTGCTCGCAAGTTACTCGCAAGTGGTCTAGCTCGCCCACACCCCCGATAGAAGTTCATTGATGTACAAATAGCATGTATATGCTACTTTGTATATGTTTCAGTTCTCTATCAATAAATTTTCACAATTTTACTTAAAAAAACATGATAAAATTTCTTTTAATTTAGCTTAAAATATCTAAAGGAATGTAATGTCAAATTTGTTAAAATGCATAACAAGTTTAAGCGCTGGATTGTTCTCTTGATTTACTTCTTTTACACCTCAAACAATAGTATGCAACTATGCATACAATTACCACTATTGAGAAAGAAATATCTGGGACAAAATTATACCAGAACCATGCCATAAGGACTTTGAGTGTAATTACTACGACTAAAGTAAAAGAGAACAGCACTATAAATAGCTGGAAATCCTGCCGGACTCTCAGACAAACCATCTTCAGCGACTATTTGGCAATCAAACTACAAAATTTGAATCATTGAACACCCCATTCTTGACGCTGTAAAAGGATCCGGTAAAGAACAACAATCACCATTAGCTTCTCGAATTATTTATTCTACTCAGCTCACATTCTGGTAAAAATTTGATTTTTTTTATGTTATTCTTCTCTTGGATTTATTGTTTTTTCTTATGCGGCTAATTTATTTTCTGATGAGTAATTTTGATTTTAAGCTTGTACTGCTTCATGGGTATTGTATGGATAGGCTACAAAATCAATAGCTGGAATTCTGTGTATGTATTATGGCCACATTTACTTGTCCTGTAAAATTGAGGGGGAAAAGGGGAGCTTTATTTTAGTTTGATTTGACGTAGCTTTAACACGTTAAAAAAGCAGGTTTTTTTTTCAATGAATGGGTAACAATATGGAACTTTTTTCTTTTACAGAGGAGCTGGTTTTAAAGAACGACAAGGCTGTAAAATGCAGAACTTCAATGTAAACTCCTTTTCTTTATTTTTGATTGCTGATTTTTGGAAATTGAGGTTGTGGATTTGCATTAATTTCAGTTGATATGACATTGTGGGTTTTATTTAGATAATCTTAGTATTAGTATATATGGTGGGCTGATCTTTTGTGTATGGGATTTGAAATTTTTTTTTCCCAGATGAGTTGGTTGAGCAATTGAGGTTTGAGAAATATATTGGAATGGATTTTCATAAGCATAGCAGTGAAGTACTGCCAGAAAGAAGAGTTGCTGTTGATAAATTACAGGGTCAAAGTGACTACAGTTCGCGAAATACTCGCCGAGGGAGGAGGTTTGGTCGTATTTCTGGACGAAGGCTATTGATTTGGGTGTTTTCTCTTGCAGTGCTGTTTTTCATTTATCTGTCTGTTTTCGGCATCCACATGCTACATGGTGAGACTGGAACAATTTTCTCAAAATTTGCTTTCAAAGTTACAATGCCTTTCATTTAAATTGCTTAAAATTTCATCTAAATTTGAGGTACTTGGAGTTCAATATCGTTAAACGTTTGATCCATATTAAACTTATTGGAAAAGATACCTAATGATGCAATCCTTGTTTTTGATGAATGAATCCTGTTAAAGTCTGTCAACCAAGTGGTCATTATCCTGACATTTATAGAAAATAATTTGAAGATCAAAAGTTTTGAGATGTATGTGACTTTCTTTTTCTTTCCTAGAAACTAAATCAGGATTGGACGTGGAAAAAATATGGTAAACTTTTTTTATAAAGATGTTCACAGACATGCCTTGAATTCTGTAATGCAGTGGATTCGAAAGGGGGACCCTCGTCTTTGAGTGAAGTAAAAGGTTCTTTCACACATGTTATTGTCAGGGAAGAGCAAGATAAATCAGCTGGTGATGATGTCTCGAAGCAACCAAGGAAACCCCATAGGGCACGTAAGAGAACTTCAATTTTTCTGTGTATGAATTTTGAGGTTCATCACGTAAGATTGTTTTAATCATTCAGATGTCTAGCCACCTTCTTCTCAGTACGTCTAACTTTTTTGTTTTTGTTGTTCTTTTGGCCTGGTTCTATGATATTCACCCAAATTTTCATCAGCAAAAGTTTACTGAGTAGTTGGACTTAACTAATAATTTCTCTTTCTGTATACTGAAACTTGCTTGCATCTGATAAAGATATTTCACAACCTCTTAAAGCTACTATAATAGAAGTTTGCAAATGAAAATCTATAAAATAAAGAAAATGAAAAGTCAGTGAGTAGTTTTCCATACTTAATCTGCATGGATTATTATGTGACTGTTAATGTATCATCAAAAACTGAATATGGTTAAATAGAACTAACATTTGACATATACCAAACATACTATGTTCTTAATGCGCTGGGCTCAAAGCAGCAGCTTTGATCTTTACTTTCACATCAGTTGTAAAAGTGAAGTGTGAACAGTGCTGAGAATGGGTACAAATACACTGCAAAAGTAGCATAATGATTTCTGTTCATCATCTGTTAGTCACCCGTCATTTGCTGTTCTGTCTATGTGTATTTCTTGTTTGAACTCCTGTTGCTTGCGCTGTGAATCTTTCCATATTTTGCGCTTGTACCATGTTGGTTAATTTTCGTGCCATTGTTCATTACTTCAACTTTATATTTCAGGGTATTTTCCTTGTGAGGTATCATTTTTAGATTCAGTTAATTATTTGATTGAGCCCAAGGACTCTGCGAACATCACCCAATTCTCAGTGCATTATGTTGAAAGAGAGGAGAGACCTTTACACGATGCATCATTAAAACCCAGATTTGGTGGTCATCAAACCCTTCGAGAGAGAAAGGAGTCTTTCTATGCTAGAAATCAGACAATGCATTGTGGTTTTATTAAGGGACCGGTAGGATTTCAAAGCACTGGATTTGATTTGGATGAGGAGGATAAAAAGTATATGAGTAGCTGTAGTGTAGCTGTTTCATCATGCATATTTGGAAGCTCCGATTTCTTGCGAAGGCCAACCAGCAAACTGGTAATATGTGACTCTTCACAATAATCCCAGAATATTCAGCTTTGGAATGACTTTGTTGTTTGCACAATTGGCTTTACACTTTGTACTGGACTGCGCTATTTATACTGGTGTTGCATATGATTTATACCAGTTTACCAGTATAGAATTATGAACTATTAGACACTGGATGAAACTGTCTGCTTTTACCATGTAAACGTCAACATCACCCAGTTCTCATTGTTCATTGCAGATCAGTGATTATTCCAAGAGAAATGTTTGTTTTGTCATGTTTGTTGATGAGCAAACTCTATCCAAACTCTCTGCAGAGGGAAATGTTCCAGATGACAGAGGATATATAGGATTGTGGAAAATTGTAGTTGTGAGAAACTTGCCATACAAGGATATGCGGAAAACTGGAAAGGTGCCAAAGTTTTTGTCACATCGCCTTTTCCCTTCATCTAGGTGAGCCACAAAACATCTATAGTTCTCTGGACCTTCCTTGCCTATTGAAGGCTGGAATAGTGAATTACTCCATTTCTTCTGGCAATCTCTAGATATTCCATATGGCTTGACAGCAAGTTGCGACTTGTGGCTGATCCTATGTTGATCATTGAATACTTTTTGTGGCGAACTGGTTCGGAATATGCAATATCCAATCACTATACTCGACACTGTGTATGGGAGGAGGTACTCCAAAATAAGCGTCTAAATAAGTACAATCCCACTGCAATTGATGAACAGTTCAATTACTATCGGTCCGATGGTCTAGTCAAGTTTGACCAATCAGATCCCAACATCCCTCTTCCAAGCTGTGCGTGCCCTTATTGTCATGTTTCTGCTTCAATTAATGCTTACTCTTTCTTTAAATTCTTTACCATTTGGACAAAATGCTAAATTTGTGTATTCTGTTCTGCTGTAGATGTACCAGAAGGTTCTTTTATTGTAAGAGCCCATACACCAATGTCAAATTTATTCTCTTGCCTTTGGTTCAATGAAGTTGACCGCTTTACATCACGAGACCAATTAAGCTTTGGTTATACTTATTTGAAACTTAAGAGAATGAATCCAGATAGACCTTTCCGCTTATACATGTTTAAGGTGAGATGCCTGCTTCAGCTGTTCCCTTTTTCTCCTCATGGGTGAAGCTGTGGGTCTATTGGAGCCTAATGTTTTAACTAATTTAATTCCGTTTTACCCTTTAGAAGTCTGTATCAATGCTAGAATTTATATCTTGAAGAATATGTTTCTTTCGCCATAATTTGGCCACGTTAATTCTTCTGTTTCTCTGTGTGCTACATTATTTCATTATTTCATTCTTGTTTCCAGATGTAGTTTTGCCTTTGAATGTACTTGAATACACGCGTATGTGCTTTAGTGTGTTTAAATTTCTATTAAGCCTTGGAAACAAAAATGAAATGCTCATCACATCCTTTACAAGGTCATTCAACCCTCACTTAGAACTATAAAACACTGCATCTTACTTGTCAAGCATTATATGTACACGCTTACTAGTGAATTATTTCTCACTGATTGATTTTGTCAATATGTTCCTTTAAGGAGTCTGATTGCTATTGCGATCCCATTTGTTTGGATTGCTTATTGCTACTAATATTACTCTGAGATTGTATGTGTTTTTAATTTAAAGTAAATCGACCAGATACTGTAACTATATAACCTGTAAACTATTCATTCAGGACTGTGAGCGCAGGTCACTGGTAAAGTTGTTTCACCATAGAGAACTCTAACCTCCCCCTGTTCATTGAAAGGTAAGGTGTAGTAACGTATTTCTTGTTTCTTCATCCTCAACCTCTTTTTGATAGTGTCTAAATATAGCAAGTAGTGTGATATGACAATTTGCTTTAAAAGTCAAAAGGTGAAAAATCAAACTTCCACTTTGCTGCAAGTGTGATACTTACTGCAGCTTCTTACAGATTGCGTGTCACTTGAATTTCTGACTCCAGGTCTGTACATATGGTGCTCTTCTGCCGTGAGGTTTTCAAATCAACAAAATACTGCAGTGGAAATGTCTTTGGTCAGAAATTCGGCCTAATTTCATATCCCCTTGGCCATTCATCATCACCCATCTTCTGAGGGGCTGTTTGACTAAATGGTAAACTTTGGTTTCCTATATCTCACTTACTATTACAGAATCATCCCTGATGGTTCGACCCTAGTGTTCTGCAGGTTGTCTGCTCAGTTACACGGCGTTTGGCATGCAGAATAGCCTGGATTTGAATGTTTTGAATCATTTTGATCTCTCATCTAAGCACATATACAACCTCAAGTTTTGGTACTTCTTGTAGGCTTAGCACAATCTCCAGATTTCTCAATTGAATTTTGGTAAATATGATTCAGCTTTGATGGTTTGGTCTCTTACTGGAAAAGTTTCAGTAATTGACTCTTTCCTTGTACATGGATATTACTCTACATTTACTAGAGCAGTAGCAACATTAAAGATCATTACTCCAGGTGCTGGCAATCTTGGAACACTATTACTGGAAATAGTGCAATGAGGCAACCGATGAAGCAGCTACAAGTTTGTTATAATGACACCACACCACACTAAACTGCTCTTAATCACTTCAAAATCTCCTGTCAAAAAATGGAAAAATGATAAGACAAAAGCTTGGTGATAATCACCACAATATCTTGGATGTGTTTGGATGGTATTTTGTTTGTCAACATTTATATGATTACATTACAAACACATTTTTCAACAACATTTTTATTCTTACAATTATTTTTTTTTTATCTCATATACACTGCATCAAAAAAAACTATAGTGTTTTTGGAAAATGTTATTTCAAATAATCTGCTATTCACCTCCATCATTAAGTATTAAAAGACAAGCTAATATATATATATATATATATATATATATATAATTTTAATACTTTTTCTTCTCTTTTTTTTTTCTCAAAAAAAAGATACTTAGTTTTTTCTTTTACTGTGTGTGTTTGTGCTGCAATGTGAAAAAGACTAAGGATTGTAAAGACATTTTAACATTTTCCTTTTTCTTTTAAGTAACTTTTGAAAGATTGCAAACAACTAACAGCCTTGAAACACTACTTCAGGTGTTTAATTGACAAAATTTTCAAATTTTCTTTATAATGCCGGAGTGTTCAAATGGAAGCCAGCAACAGATGCTACACGCTTTTCAAAGACGCGTCTAATTTATACAAGATGCACCACGCTTTCAACAACATACTACTAAAGGCGCAGTTATTGGATTTTAAACATCACTCGTTGAACTGGCCATTGTAATCTACATCAAGCCCAAGGAGTCATTCTTTGTTCTTTCCTATTGCAGATCTAAAGGCGTGTATAATGAGCCAAAGATAATCACGCCTTTAGAATCGGTGCAGTTTTCTCTACTATTTTGATCCTTTCTGCAATTCTTTCATTTCTGAACTTGAAGAATACAAATGGAGGCCTGCAATATCTTCAGAGCTCTCAAGTCCTTCAGTCTCAGGATCCCTCATTCTCGTTCTGTTCGATCTTCGTTTTCACTCCTCCCAATTGCCAAAATTCACACAGGTGAGCAAAGCTCCACTCAAATTGCAATCCCATCTGAAGTAATCCCCGTTTCAAATATAAAAAAGGTTAAAAAAAAAAGAAGAAAAAAATCCAATCTTGGTTGAAATTTGTGAACTTTGTACCATTTGGGAAAGACTAATCTTCTCTTTTTGATTTTTAAGATTGTGGGTTTTACTGCAGTGGTGTTGGCTAATTGGAGTTAAAATTACTGGAAATTTAAGAACCTTTTCTTTTGGATTGGATTTCTGGTAGGAGGAGAAAGATTGGTGAAGAAAGCATATGATGGGTTGCTATTAGACGCTGGGGGTACCCTTTTGCAGCTTCCAAAGCCAGTTGAACAGACTTATGCTGAAATTGGCAAAAAATATGGTTAGTTTATTTTCCTGGTGAAAAATTTCCAATGTTAAACAAGTGATTAGAGGTAAATTATTCAAGAAAGCAGTTTTTTTTTTGGGTTGGCATTTTCTTTCTCTTGAAGGGTTGCCTATGAATTGATTGGTGACTGAAAGCATAGCTGATTATTGGCTTGGTTTTGGTTGCAACTTTCTTGTATGTTATTTGGTGATGACAGGTCTTCAAACTACTCCAGCTGAAATAAAGCAAGGTTTTAAAAGAGCTTTTTCTGCTCCATGGCCTGAAAAACTGCGTTACCAGGTTTGCCACTTTTCACTGCTCAGATAATTGACAACCACTTAATTTTCAAATTTTATTGGAATAACAAGTTGATGGCTTCTTTATTTGATTGATGCAATATTCTCAACTTTTCATTTCTCCAACTATGTGTGGGTTATCTTTCGGTCATTCGCATGTGCTTCTTGTGCTTATATTAGATGAAATTAAGAAATTTATACAGCGGGGTAAACGTCCAAAAGTGAAAACACTGAAATTATGAACTAATACAGTGGGATTTTCTACTTTGTTGTGTAACTAGTTTGCAGGTATCTTGATGTAACAGAAAATGATCTAGGGAAATCTTTTGTTGCTGTAACAACTAATTCTGACTTTACTAGTTGGTCTGCCACTTGACCGCTACTATGGACACCATCAATCGACCAAAATTATGAACCCTACTTATAAAACACAGTAATCCTTAATGCGCTGCATAATCTCGTATTTGCAGCTATGACAACCTCCCCTGATAAATCCCATAGGATCACACTGTACTTCTTGTCCAGCTATGGCTGATTCTGTGTTCCCTTGGCTGATTCAATTTCCCCCTTAACCTGGAGTCCCTGCCCCACAGAAATTTACAGAGATTTAACAAAAAGCTTAGGTTGCACAACATTTCCGAGTAAAACAATGCTTACATTTTGCTTCAGCAATTTACCATGGTGCGTATGATTCTTTGGTTTGTTTAAAGTCTAAACTTGATTTCCCTTTTTTCCCCTAGCAAGTTGCATTATCTAACCATGGGATAATGGTGGACTAGAAAAATTATATTAGAGGAGGGATTGTTGTGCAGTGACCACATGTTCCTCATTATTAATTTGTTACAGCGTTCCAGGACAAATGAGTCAATATGTTTCTGCAGGTGTCGTTTAAAGGGAGTTAAAGTCTTTTTCCCAAAGTAAATGGATAATTCCTAAACCAAAAAGACATCTTTCATGCTGGCAGATATTCGTGTTTTTACATGATTGAAGATAAGTGTCCAAAAATTAATTCATGCATCGCATATTTCAGCATGCTATACTCTTGCTTGCCCTTGAAACTCTTGCTTCCATCATTTTGCTCTAAAATAAGGGGGAAAAGTAGGTGATTGGTCATGGCTCTGCCAATTGTTGTTGATGTCTGCCCATAGTTGAAGTAGTTACATCTATGATGGGAACAACAAAGACAAACAGGTTACCAAAAAGAAGTGTCCTTCCAGATATTTTGCTCGCTTTAGGTTTAGTTCTTAAAGTGAAGCTTGCATGTGCAAACAACCTTTTTTATTTCTCCATCATCATTTTGGCAGTAATTGCACAATATTATCCAATTAACAGAAGATGTTATGTTCCTTGATGCATATATAGTAGCTGTAGTTCCCCACTACAAAGTTTCAACTGTTGGTTTTATTGACAGATGTTACCTAACTGACAGGGTGATGCGAAGCCATTTTGGAAACTTCTTGTTTCTGAGGCCACTGGGTACAACAATGATGATTATTTTGAAGAAGTTTATGAGGTAATAATTTTCTTTGGCTTGAGCTACTTTCAGTATATCCTTAAAAGATTCTTTTATTACTAAGAGATTGGAACAAGTTTAAAAGTCAAAATAATTATCCTTAACTAAACAATACATTTTTATCAGTACTATGCCAACGGTAATGCTTGGCATCTACCAGCTGGAGCCTATGAGACAATATTGGTTCTGAAAGATTCTGGAGGTTATCATCTTTGTCTGTTACTGTGTAATTGACTGTATCTCTTTTCCTTCTCTTTGTTTCTGATTTTCTTCAACATTATACAGTGAAACTGGCTGTCGTGTCAAATTTTGACACTCGCTTGAGGAAGGTATTGAAAGATCTCAATGTATTAGATCTGTAAGTACCCATGTCACACTTTCCTGTTGTTCAATATTCAAAATAACCTGGATAAGTGTGGTTTTAGCTTTCTCTGAATAATGAGGACTAGGTATTCCATGTCCTGGAATGAAAATTCTAGCCTTTAAGAAGTATGACTCAGGAGTAAATGCCTGTGTCATGTAGGATAGTGGAATGTTCTTCATACGTAGAATGACACTCGTATCATTATGGAAACCCCTGCTCACGTGGGGGAAAGTCTCAACTTAGTTTGCCTTTGGCATTTGAGGTAATTTCCAGGCATGTACGGTATGGAATGTGGATAAATTATGTACTTTATTCCACGGTTCATGATCTTTTGCTCTTTTTCAAACAGATTTGATGCTGTCGCCATATCTTCAGAGGTTGGATATGAAAAACCAGATGCACATATCTTTAAATTTGCTCTAGGTATGTGTTCCATACCATCTTAATTCGAACAAAACATGATGGCAGACAATCTACACACACACACACACACACACATATATATATATGGAATTTTCCGATCTCTCTTCTTTATCTGCCTAGTTGCCATAGATTCTGTGATGCAGCAATCCTTGCTTGACTGAGGATCTCCACATCCTTGTTTCATTTAATTCAAAAAATTCATTTGTCTAATACCGAAGCATGTGTTGAAGATGTTTGAAGTGGATATGAGGTATATGTATTGTTTGAGCTTGTTGTAGATCAGATGTCTGTGGAAGCAAGAAGAGCAGTTCATGTTGGAGATGATGAAAAGGCTGATAAAGAAGGAGCTAATGCTGTTGGGATCGACTGCTGGTTAGTTGAAGAATTATCTTAGTGCTTAGACACATCATTTGTTCACCATGACGTCACTCGTACATTTACCATATTTATTACTCAGCAAGATTCACAAAATATTTTCTCGAACGGTTATGATATGTTGTTTATCCAATTATTGTTGTACTTTGAAATTTTGTTCTGGAAGTGAATGGTTGACATATTAGAAGTCTAACAATGCACTAATTCTAAATAAACAGGTTATGGGGCACTGATGTGAAGACATTTTCAGATATACAAAGTCGCTTGCTTCTCACAGAAACATGACTTTCCAAGTATGAAGCAGAGTTAGACCATTTTTTGATGAACCAGAAATGACAGTAAAAGAAAAACCAATCTTCATTCATCCTTGTCCTCCTGACGCTGCATGAAGCAAATCTTGGTTTTTTTCTGACTGAGAGAACAACCTGTTCCACTCTCCTTTGTGTTGACAGGACTCGTGCACATTACTACTTCAGTCTAGATTCTTTCACCTTTAGAGTCCAATGGTTTTAATGTGTCAGTGCTTGCTTTTTAATTAGTTTAGATGTTTTATAAACACGTTTTCAAGCACAAGCAAGATAGCTGTGCAGTTCTTTTATTGTAAAGTTTGTAAAAGATAAGTATATATTAAGTATGAGAAATTATTTGTTTGATTAATAATGTTCTTTCAAATACGTTTGTAACTATATCTTGATGTACTTCAATTTATTTATTTATTTATTTTAACATCGACTAGAAATTGTATGATGCCAACTCCAATAATCTGCAGAAAAGGGATTGATTTATTCTGCTCCAACGCTTTTGGATAGCAAACCTCTGGTAAGATTGAGAGAGACATGACGAGCTTTGGCAAGAGTCTATCCATCTTGTTTCTTACTCTCTACCACCTTTCCCAGCAGACCGTAAAGGGACACAGGGTCCGAATGGTTGTCAGGAAAATTGTTCGGGCCAATTTTGTGCAAAATGCTCAAGATGGAATTTATTTTACACACGGTATGACTCACTTTGCATAACGTGTAACTATGCAACAAAATTTTGTGGGTCTTACATATAGTGTGAAAAACAAAGTATAAGATGCAATTTGAACTTTATATTTTTTTTGGCCATGAACTTTCAGGAATGTTGCTTCTTGCCTCTCCTCCGACGGTAAAGGCACCATTACCCCAGCCGTCCATTCAAAGTAGCAGTCATGATACTCGGCTAAAAGCACAGGATAACACAAAATATGTCCAAGATGGACATGGGTGAGAGGCAGGGCGGTTGCCAGTTCAACTGCCCCTGAACAATGTAAATTTTTTTTTAATATTTTGTAATTTTATGTAAATTTCTTGTACATCCTTATAATAGAGATGTGATATTCTGTTACAATTTATGTGGGTTTCATATGTAATAATTCATCTCTGTTGTTAAGTTTTACAAATAATTCACGTTGAGTTACACCTTGTTTGAAAAATGTTACATCGTTCCGAACAATCACTACTGACAACCGTCCAGGCCCCGCGTCCGATGCACATACCATCACTGCCACGGCCTGTCTCCCATGACACATCACACGAGTAAGCATCAAAAAAAGATTGCATCAATTGTAGGCTCCTGCTTTCCAGTAACGCTAATACGAAACATGGTTTATTCCATATAACTCATTAGGTTAAATTTATATCATGTCAAACAAAGTCCACGTATACTTAAGATGTAAGCATAACCATTCGGCACAAATTTATCAAATAGTAAATTCATTCATAACGGATTTCAAATAGTACATTCCTTCAAAACAGATTTCAACATATACATACAGATTTCAACATATACATGCAATACAGCAACCGAAGAAAAGGGAAAACAGAGTACATCATTCTAAGCAATGCCATACAGTAGATTTTCACACTCGTGTGGTTAATCTTTCATGCTAAACAGATCATCCCTCATAATCTCCATCTGACCATGACAAAGTATCCTCAATTTCTTCTGAGATAAGGATTTTCAGATACTTATTTCCATAGTCTATCTGTTGTTTCTGAATATCTCGAACTACATCTCCGGCAGAGTATAGACATCGATGCACCGCAATCAATTGAAGAGTTAAGGTTTCCCATAAACAGGAAGGGAGCTCTTCCAACTCCTTGCAACCTTCCAAAACCAATTTCTCAAGACTGGGAAAATGAAGTCCTGAGCCTCTCCACGTGACCATGCTCAAGTCTTCCAATTTCAAGAACTTGAGCTCAGGGAAGAATTCCTCTTCGTCCATGCCTTCCATGTCCCATTCGTTTGCTCCATCAGCTTGTCGGAGTAATTTGAGAACCTGAAGATTTGGAAGCTTTGCTATTGTGGCAATAGTTCTAAATGAAAAGTCCTCCACAGTCAGCTTTTTAATATTCAAGGGAAGATGGAATTCAATTAGATGGGAAGCCACTTTACCTAGAACCAGCTTTAGTGATTCTAGTTGACTTAGAGAGTCCATTGCCACAATCATGTTGCTGTCATCAGAAGATTCTTCTGATTGCTGGAGACAGCATTTTAGTTCACGGATATTTGGAAACTTTCCCATCACCTTTTCCATGCTTTGCCCCACATAAAGCTTTACAGTGGAAAAAGTATCTAAACTGTATAAAATGGAGGAATATTCAATGTTGTCATTGGCCAACCTAAGATCAATCAAAGCTCCACATACATGTAGATGTCTCAATTTCTGCATTTTCATCAAAGTATCCAGAAATAACAAAAGACCAACATCAAAATAGTATGTTGTCACAAAAAGAGTTTCCAATTTTGAGAGTTTTTCTAGTGATGATGGAATGTTGTCCTTGAACCAACCTAGAACTGCCAAATACCTCAGCTCCACTAGCAAGCTCAATTCAGTCGGGAAAGCAGAACCTAGACTAATCTGTCCTAGATCCAACACTCTAAGAAGTTTCAAGTGAAAAATGAAGGACAAATGGTCTAACACTTCATGGCTCCCACCACCACGAGAAGAATATAGTAGAGAGCGCATGCGGGGACAAAATATCCTTGATTTCACAAAATGCTTTGGTTGGGAGTAAATGGATAACCGACATAGGTTGTATGGCTCCTCAACTTTATGAAGCACATCATACCCTCGCATAAACTGTAGAAAATTTTGATCTTTGGCTTTTCTCAGACAAAACACATGCAACAAATCATGAATGCGGCATGTCTTGACACCACCAATGGATCTTTGTTGCCCCACCATAACCAAACTTCTATTTATTAGAGCCATTATATAACCTTCTGCTATTTTCTCTAGATTCTGACTCACTCTTCTTCACAAATCCTTCAGCGATCCACAAGAATATCAACCTTTGGACAGAAATTTCTTGATCTTCGCTAAATGCTGCAAAGTAAATAAGACATGGCTTCAAATGTTCAGGTAGATGTATGTAACTGAGCTCTAATATACTCTTGCATTGTTCTGTGGCACCAATCTTCTTGTTTGAATTCAGCCTTTCTGCGACTTCTTCCCAACCAACTTGATCTAGAGTCAAAAGAATACCAGATATGATAACAATTGACAGAGGCAGTCCATTACAGTGTTTTGCTATTTGTCTGGCAAGAACATTTAGTTCTGGAGGATAGCCTTCTTCTCTAGTTAACAATCTCTTCTGTAGTAACTCCCAGCTTTCTTCTTCATCAAGTGGCCTAAGATAGTGAGGTTTACCAATAATCCCATGATGTCGACTAGTTAAAAGAATTCTGCTTCCATTGGTGTCATCTGGAAACGATATTTTCAAAGCATTCCATGCCTCGATGTCCCAAATGTCATCCAAAACTATGAGATACTTCTGTTTCCTCAAGTGGTTACACAATTTGTGAGCCAAATCATCTTCATTCATCTCAGAATATTGAGCCTTTGGGTCAATGCAAGACAACATCCCAAGCAACAAATCCTTCTTGCAATATGTTTGAGAAATACAACACCATGCAAGAATATGGAAATGCGATGTAACTGAAGGATGATGGTAAACTTTTTGTGCCAGAAAAGTCTTACCTAGCCCAGGCATGCCCACAATGGAAATGATGTCCAACTGCATTGATCCTCCAATAAGTTGATCAATAATTGCTTGCTTTTGATCCTTCAGATCTACTACAGCTTTATTCATTGTTGAGATGCTAGCCTGTGATGACACCTGGAGGCATGCTCCACTCAACATGCTCATTTCTGTTTCCAAAGAATTACACAGAATGAAATATCATTAACAAAACCTGGACTGCTATTAATATGATCTTATCAACTATTGTGAGATATTACCTTGAGATGACGCATTTCTCAAATGCTTGGTAGGTGTCTGGGCTTTGATGACGTTCTCATTGCCATCAACCACCAACGTCTTAGCTTTAAGAAGCTGAATTTCTGATGTGACATTATCAAATAACAACAAAGCATAAAATGATATATCTCCAACTCTTAGGGAGTCAATAACAAAATCTGCCTTGTATGCCATTTCCATAACACGGCTCCTAAGAGTTTGGAGCTCTTCATGGTGATTGCATTGCACCCTGTTTTTTGCCAAGAACGATCTTAAGAATAAAAGATCATCTTGCATTGTTTGAAGTTGGAGCTGTTTGTTCTGAACGTACTGCTCCAAATTATTTTCCAAGAATAATCTTAAGAATAACAGATCTTCTTGTGCTCTTTGGGGCTGGAGCTTTTTGCCCTTGTTGTGCTGCTCCATAACACTCTCCCCAGATGGTCCATAGTCTTCTTCATGCCCCGTGGGATGGTCCATAGTCTTCTTCAAGTATGATCTTAAGAAATCAGCTCTATCCTTTGCAAAGGAATATACGGGATCAACTTTACATCTTGCCAGTTCTTTCAATTTTTCTAGGAGAAAATCAATAATCCCCAGCACAGTGGTTGTAGTGAAGTTAAACCTCACCCCTACAGGATGATTTTCCTTTACTTCTGCCTGAATAACCCTAATTCTCTCGAGTAAACAAAAGAGCTTAACATCTATCTCCTCAGCCAAAGCTTCTTGGATGTTGTTCTGATAAAGTGAGAAAATTACAACTCCAGCATCATTCACCACAGCACCAATATGATCCTTGAATCTCCCAGGCAGCCCATCATTCATCTCTTGCTGCGTTTTGAGAATGTTTCTCAAGTATTGGAGTCCCTCATATAGCATCCGCATCTGATGTTTCAGAGATACCATGCAATTGGTAGGACAATTTAGTAGCAACTCCCAAAGATTACCTAGGAGAGAATCTACAAAATCCCCCATGATAAACATATCCGTCTTGGTAGACAGAGACAATGATGATGATTCAGATTCCAAGACATGAATATAAGCCAAACGGACTTGCTGATCAACAGGCTTGATCTTCTCTACTGATTCCAAAACCTCTACTTGCATTCCATCAAACACTTGATTATCATCTCTGAAAAACCAACAAACATAACAAAGATGTGCTGCGGATAGGGCCAAGACTCCACAATGCTGCATAAGTTCGCATTCATGCTTGCTTTGCAACCTGGCAAAGAGAATGAAATTTCTAAGAAATAGTAGCTTCTCATGAAGGGGTTCAAAAAGTTTTTCAAGTTTTGAGTCATAGGATTCACCCCAAACAAGAATGTCCGCAAGATTCTCTAGCAAGGATTGGAAGAATTCCATGAATTCATCTCCTGAAGTAGAACTGGATTCCAATAAGCGATCCAAGATAGAGGGATATGATTTACGTCCCGATTCATACCAGCAAACATCCCCTGGCACAAAGCCTCTTAAATTGCGCTGGATTCTAGACAGAGAAACCGATTGTAACAAGGAATCTGACATCTCGACATACAAATCATTGATTTGTTGCCGAAAATCCTTTAGAGTCTCTGGAAAATCAGAGGCAGCTCTCACCAAGTCACCAGGGGGCAACCCATCGTCTTCTAATCCAAGAATAAGAGAGTAAAACTGATGTGTCTTCTCAAAAACAGAAAATTTTAGGCTATACTGGGAGTGTGTCAATTCCATAGGACACAGAAGAAATGTTTTGACGAGCCTTAACTCCACCTTCAACTTATTGAAACCACGGTCATCCTGGCATATATCACCCTCATGCACCATGTACGAGTGTGGAAGTGACCTTAACAAGTCAACTCTCTCCTTTGCAAAATAAATTGGATCAACTTTACAGCTTGCTAGTTCCTTCACCTTTTCTAGTATAAGATCTACAAGCCCCACCTCATTCGTTGTAGTAAAGTTAAACCTTAGTGGCACAGGAAATTCATGCTCAGCTTTTTCCTTGTAACGCATAATTTCCTTCAGTAAAGAAGACATCTTCACATCCAGTGCCTCGGCCAAAGCTTCTTGAATTTGGTTCTGATAAAGAGAGAAAATAACAACCCCAGCATCACAGACTATACCTCCCAGATGACGCAAGGTGATCCAATTGTGTAGCCTATCATATGCATGACTCTGCTTCTTGAGTATGATTCTCAAGAATCGGAGTCCTTCATAGAGTATTCGCATTTGATGCTTGAGAGATACCATGAACCAGGCAGCAGGATTTAGTATTAACTCTGTAAGATTACCTCCCAGAGAATGTAAAAAATTCCACAAGATAGACGCTTTCGTCTTGGTGAACAGATTGAGTGATGATGTAGCAGATTTTAAGACCTCGATATAAGCCAAACGGGTCCAGTCATTAACTGGGTTCATCTTCTCGATTGTATCAGAAATCTCTGAATGCATTTTATCGAACACCTTATCGTCATCTCTGGAAAACCAACAAATACAACACAGGCGAGCTGCAGATAGGGCGACAACTCCATAATGTTCCATGAGTTTGCGCTCGGGCTTGCCCTGGGACCTGACAAAGACAACGAAATCTCTAAGGAAAACAAACTTCTTATGGAGGGGGTCTAACAGTTGTTCAAGCGCAGAATCACAGGCTCTACCCCACCAGAGAATATCCACAAGACTGTCTTGCAATGAGTCCAAGAATATCATCAATTCATCATCCGGAGGAGCACCGGATCGCAATAAGAAATCCAACAATTCCACGTACACTTCACTGATCTGTTGACTGAACTTCTTCAGAATTTCTCGAAAAGTAGAGGCTGGTCCAGCCAAGTCTCTGGTGAGCAATCCATCATTCTCTAATCTAACAAGAAGAGAGTAAAACTGCTGCCCATTTTCATGAACAGAATCTTCCACGCTACTGCAAGAATATCCCAGTTTCCTCGCACACAGAAGGAATGTTTTCACTAGCCTTAGCTCCACCATCAGCTTGTTCAGACCATGGTCATCCTTGCGGCAATCAACCTGGAGCACCCGAAACTTGAGCTTATCCAAGATTGCATCAGTGCAAGTCATCCAGTCCATCTGCTCTCCTCTATCATTATTCTCAGGTTTCTCTCTCATTCCTTTATCAGATTTCTTCTGATGCCGGAAGTAACTAGTGATTCTTTTCATCTCTACCTCTCGGCAATCTTGCTTGTAAGTTTTCAGATTTGTTCTCCCCTGTAGTCTGGTTTTCAACTTCTGCTTCTGTTTTATGCTAAGTTTGCGAGTAGAAAGGAAAAGAAGAGAAAAGTTAAATTGCTAGAGAAAAGAAATGAAGAGAAAGTAATAGTAGAAGAGACTGTTTGGGAGTTTTGGAAAGAGGGGGGAATGTTTTTGGACATAAAAGTTATTAAAAATTTATTCCACAGCTTTTTAAGGATATATTGGACATTTTATAAAAAACAAACAAGCTTCTAGCGATTTTCTCTCGTTCTGGTGGGATGATTATGTAGTGGAGACAGTACGGATGTCCCCAGCAAGGGAAAAGCAACGGTTTGGGAGGATGTGGTGTGTAATGAGCCACCGAAGTAGCATTAATTGTAATTGTCAGCATGTGCTGTGTCATTTCCATTCATAGTATCGGTTGCTTACCGGTTTGGAAGTGAGTGAGGTGGCATCCATGGGACCTGTGAATGCTTAGTGGCGGGTCGAGGTGGCAACAGGTAATTCAAATATTTCAAATGAATCAGCACCGGGACTGTTTTGCAAACTAAAAGTACAAATACTCCTGGACTTGAGTAAATTGCTTTGGAGGACAATGGCTAGGGACATTCGTGCAAGGTTTACGTTTAGCGGGAAATATATGCATAGTAGTGGGCCATGTTTGTTAGCAAGTCATTTAAAAACTGAATGCACCCTCCAGGCTCCAAGCAAGCATAGGCATTAAACCCTACCTTTGCCGCTGCCAAGAGGGAAAAAAATGGCTTAGCAGCTTGGCGGGGAGCTGTGGAGAATTAAGTCCAGAACGGATTCGACGAAGATAGAGTTACAAACGATATTAGTGTTGGTGTCGACGGCGTGCAAGGTAATATGGTATTGTAATAGGAAATTGTAAGGAGATTGGCATAACTCAAGCCTGGCGAAAATGATTGTACATGACGCTAAAGATCTAAGTATAATAACTATGGAATGTTAGATGGGTAATCATTGTTAGTGTCAAAATTTCGTATTTGTAGTAAAATCGGGTTATGGGAAACAGCTTTATTTGGGGAGAATTGCAGGGCATGTGTTTATAGTTGGCATGTGTGTAGAAATAATGAGTGTAGCCAATCGATTATGGGATGTAAATGAAATTCATTGCATAATGAAGAAGAAACTAAATGGCGCATAAATTAAATTAGTCCGAAGTTTAACGTAGTCATACATATGTGGAAAGGAGTTGTGAACATGCGAAGAAAGGGGAAAAATTGTGTGTTATTATTTAAATTGTGGAAAAAGGGCAATAAATGAAAGAGAAGGAAAAAGTATTAGTTGAATAGGTAAAGGCAATTGAGATAGGAAGTTAGTGGGTAAATTTTGGAGGACAAAGGATGGGCTAGTTGATGCAACAGTTAATGTGAAGGGCAGGTGAGGATAATGAAAACATATGGACAACGATACAGACATAGCAAACAGACGTATGAATGCTACAATGGCGCTTTTTAAAGGCATTGTTTGGGCGGCTGCCATTTCAAGTCAAAGGTAATTTGTGAAATACCAACATCCGGGCCAAAGAGGTGTAAAAGTAATAAAAATACTTCATTACTTTTTTTGTGTTGCAGTTAGTTTTACTTTTGATTAAAGCTAAAAATTGAGACGTTATGTATATATATTTGAGTTGTCTTGTAACGAATGAGATGATTGAATAAATGGTGCGAAATTATGACACTGTAATTGTAATTGTTTAGGAATACAATGGAAAGTTGGGAAGATGAGATTGGCAGAAGGCACGTCGTTGATCTTAACGAGGAGGTAGACGAGGAGTCAGATGACTGTGAGTACGTGAACCCAAGTAGAATACAGGCAGAAGAGGATGTGGAAGAAGAACCCAATAAAGAAGGGAACGATGAAGAAGTGTATGAGGTTGTCCAAAACATGAGCCAATATGATGTGATGACAATGCAGTTTGAAACTGTCAAAGATGCAGAGTGTTTCTATTTGAACTACGGCAAAGCAACCGGGTTTGGGATTAGAAGGGGTTACAAGAAAAAGCATCCAGATGGCTATGTGAGGTACAGGGCCTGGTTGTGCAACCGTGAGGGCAAGAGAGATGGCAAGCATATTGAACGGCAGGATCGACAGAGAGAGCCAAAGGCTATGACTCGGGTAAACTGCAAAGCATGCTTAAAGATTAGGTATGAATTGAAAATAAAGAAGTATGTAGTGTCAGGATTCATAAGCGAGCATACGCACAGACTTGCAAGCCCTGAGAGTGTCGCTTTCATGAGGTCCCATCGTCGTGTCTCTGATGGTGCTTATGCCCAGGCTCACACACTGAGAAGGATTGGTGTGGGTGCAAGTCAAATAGTTAAACTGTTTGCATTGCAAGCTGGTGGGTATGGGAACATAGGATTTACGCCTAAAGACCTTTACAATAAGCTACATAGGAAGCGGATGGAGGAGATTGCCGGAGGTGATGCCGAAGCTGCAATTGCATACATGGCAGGTAAGAATGACGGTGACCTGAATTTTTATTTCAAATATCTGCTGAATGACGAAGGTCGGTTGATTAGGCTATTCTGGGCTGATTCACGTAGTCGTGATGACTACCGGTGCTTTGGTGATGTGTTAGTTTTTGATAGCACGTATAATACAAATGGGTATGACTTTCCACTTGTGGTTTTCTGTGGAGTAAACAATCACTATTCGACGTGCATTTTTGGTTGTGCCTTACTGGTCCGAGAAGGAGACGATGCTTATGAATGGGCTATAACGACGTTTTTAGAGGGTATGAATGACAAGAAACCATGCTCCGTTGTAACTGATGGGGATAAATCAATGAGAAAGGCAATTCAAAAGTTGCTGCCTAGTGCCCGACATAGGTTGTGTAGTTGGCACCTGGAGTGTAATGCTAACACAAACGTTAAGAACAAGGCGTTTCTCGATGCATTTAAGGGATGCATGTTCATGAATTGCACGCCTGACCAGTTCGAGTTGAAATGGGCAGAGATAGTGAAAAAATTCGACTTGACCTCCAATGCTTGGGTTCAGAAAATGCACCGAAGAAAAGAATTGTGGGCAATGGCATACTTGCGGGGCAGTTTCTTTGCTGGGATGCGGAGCACCCAGAGGTGTGAAAAAATGAATCATGTATTGAAGATGTATTTGACACCAAAATTGAAATTGTATGAGCACATTCGATCATTCGAAATTTGCATTGCATGGCTGAGACATGAGGAGAGTAGAAACAGAAACCAAACAGAGCACACAGATTTACTTCCAGCAACGAAAATGAACTCCCTCGAGAGGCATGCAGCTGAATTATACACGAGAAAGACATTTTTAATGGTTAGGGAAGAAATGAAAATGCAAGGCATGTACTGTAGGTACAATGGGATTGACGATGGGGTCCAATGCATCCATTTTCTTCAGCACTCTTACTTGAAGGTTGAGTATAGAGTTCAATACAACAGGTTTAGTGGGGAGATGAGATGCTCATGCTTGAAAATGGAAACCCAGGGCCTACCATGCTGTCATATGTTTCGAATAATGCTGTTTGAACACTTGGATAAGATTCCAGAAAATTGTATATTAAAGAGATGGACCCGTAAGGCGAAGGAGTGTTTGATGTTACAGGATGATACTTCAAATGGTAGCATAAGGTTGACCGAGATGGCCAGGTACGCGAAGCTTATTTCTGGATGCAATAACTTGTGTTTCCATGCGGCCAAAACATTGGAGGGATTCCGACGCATAGAGGATATGATTACAACTGAGATAGTCCACGTGAAAGAAGTGCAATTGAGAGCTGAAAAACTTCCCATTCAATCGATAACTCCTGCTATGTCGAAGAAATTTGGTGTCCTTGACCCACCCTCTGATAGGCAGGCAAAAGGCGCAGTTGCGAAGGGAAAACGGAGACATGAGGAGCATAGAATGTGCGGCAACTGCAGGTTATATCTACACTCCTTGACTGAGATTATTAAAGTATAGGGGTATGGACGCTTGATGATTTTTAGGATATTTTCATATTACGTTACTTATGAAGTTTCATAACCCAAACGTAACAGTTTTTTGATGTCGCATGAATCAGGGCAAGGGATGGACACAATAGAAGGTCATGCAAGATGCCAAGGCAGCCGGCAGTGTTGTCCCCAGTTGAGGCTTCTCTTGAGGCAGGACTTAATAGCGATGATGATAATCGTGGGTCACAATTTAGCTCTGAACAGGCACTGAATCTTAGCTCACATGGGTGTGAACAGCAAGCACACAGATTGCCAAGGATGACTGCTGGATGGCCTAGCCTAAATAATGTATAACTCTAACCCTCGTCAACATATGAATTTTGGTAATGTAACATGTCTTGCACTCATTATTGATTTAAATAAATTTTTTACAAGAATGGATGGGGTACCTCACCCAGCAGCGTCGTAGGGATGATGGAAGGGCAGGAAAGTAGTAGGTTTTGCAGTACTCAGGTATATGTTGGCAAGTACCCAATTGTTGGGCACTATTTTATTTTTTCTGCAACTGTAAAACTAATGCGTACTAACTTCACGGTGGACATTCCAGGAATGCCACGGATCCTCGAGCTCGTACGGACGTGGCTCTTTGGTGGGAATGGACTTCGATCTAGCCGAATGGTGATTTGGTTGAATGATTACTACATTAAGCTAGGGGCTTAATAGGGTTTGATAGAGTTATATTAGAAGCTTGTTTTGTTTTATGTTTTGGTGGTAATCGATTAAGAGTCGCGGGAGATGTACCCTAAACCTAACTCCTTAGTGATTGTGTCATGCGATTTCATGCATTCGGTAGATTTAGCCACAGGTATGAAAGGCAAATTTTGAAATAGCTTAACAATTATTCTCGTGAATTTAGGATAGAGTTATCCATACATATATGTATGCACTGCATGAAGGCTAATATCACTCATTTGTCAAGGCTCTCAAGTGCAAAATCCCGTAATAGATCGTGCTTAACCATATTTGATACCAAATTAATTATAGAAAAGAAACGTTGAAAGCCAACATAGAAGAAGTTAAAATTAATTTACAATATCACAATTATCGCACCACAATGACAAAATCAGGTAGCCCATAGCCATAGACATCCAACTTGCCTATTCATTCAATCGATCTTCCACTTCGTAATAACATCCTTCAGTGATATAGGGCCTATCGATATTGAGGACTCTCCTTCTGTGCTTTCCATGGCATCTTGCTGAGATTTGCCCACAGTCACTTGATCCGGAGGCTTGGTGGTGGAGGGTGCAACAACCTCCATTACTTTTGACTTTGCATGTATGGGACTGATCACTTTATTTAGGGCCTTGGCCGCAGTAGGGGAGGAGGAGCAGGGTGCTGGAGATGATGTCCAGGACGTTGAAGATGATGCACGCGAAGATTGCGAGGAGTGGGTGGAAGGTGAAATGTTTTCATCAGGACGACCACGTGCAACAACAACTGGTCTATTCTTATATCTAGCGAAAGCTTCGTCTGCCTGTTTACGCGTTGGGTAGGACTTGTAAAGGTTTCCGCTGAAGCCGTTTATGGATGCATGACAATCCTCCCATTCTGTGAAGATCCCAGTCTGCCTACCAGCGAAGACGACATAACATTTTGTCATGTTTGCTGAAGACGGTTGCGTCCCTGGCCGGTGGAGGGCTTGAGGTGCAAGTCAAATATCAAGGTGGAAAAATGCAGGCAGAGTTCTATTGTGGATTCTTTGCTATGAGGAACCCGAACTACTTTAAAGTGCGAAAAGCATCGCGGACTCGTAGAGCAAGTCAAATTCGATTTATAAACAGTGAATGGCTCTTGGAATACACGACTTTCGTGTCAATGATCGGTATGGCCAACCATGTTTGCGTCTGCCATAAGTAAGCTAGGGATCAGAGGATGTCCTAGTGGGTACACGCATCGAAACTAATGTCGGTTGAACCCTAAGTATCCTAGTTTCTTTCGTCATGAACTAGGCCCTTTGGCGAACTTTTATTTTTTAATAAAATCTACATCCTTAACCTATGCATTTTTTGGGGTTTATATGTCAATTCAGGAAACAACACTAATATATGTGAGCGTATATATATATATATGTGTGTGTGTGTGTCTGTATAATATATATTATATGTTATATACAATTTATAATTTAATAAAAATAATAATTGAGACATGTATATACATACTTAAATTTTAAGAATAGTATAGAATACATGAAAAAATATATTAATTAAAATCGTTGCCCCTTTTGTTTTGTTTTTTTGTGTTAGGTTTTCTAGAGGTTTGGTACTTCTTCTGGATTCTGGTAACTCTATTGGGGTGAATTCTTACATTGTGATGAAAAAAAAAATGATTCTACAACGAGGGCGTATTGTGAATGATTTTCTGGAATTGGGGTCTTCACATTCTCAGAATACGAGCTCATTGAGCTCGCATTTTGAGAATGCGAGCTCAGTGAGAGCTCAACATCCGAATGCGAGTTCAGTGAGCTCGAATGCGAGCTCGCACTGATCCGAGCTCGGATCACAAGGTGCCCAGAAACATCCGACCACGGATGAAAGATCCGAGCTCGGATCCAGTTCAACCCACATAGATCCGAGGGCTCGTCTGTGTTTCTGTTCAAACTGATCCGAGCCCTCTCGGATCCTAGAACTTAGCGCCCGATCCGAGCTCGGATCGGTTCGCGAATATAGTAGGATCCGAGCTCGGATTCGTGAGACCTAAGATAGATCCGAAAACTTGTACCAACAGTTGCAAGTGTGTTGGAAAATTTGAGGGCTAAGAAAGCTAAACGTGTTTCTAGAATGTGAGGACTAAGAGGGCTAAACGTGTTTGTAATTCAATTAAGTTATTTGTTTGCAAATGCTTTTTTTTAATATGTTGTTGCTACACTTTCTGTTAAATCTTGGTGTCTACTGTTAATATGTTGTTGCTACACTTTTTGTTGAATCTTGGTGTCTGCTGGACTTAATGATTAGCTACTTATGTACCTTATTTTGTTTTGTAAAAATTGGTTATGAACTTCTGGACAGCTATATTGTCAAATGAATCCAAAGTTCAGTGGTGTGAGCCCATGTTAAGTAAGTCATACGAATTTGGTTCAATGCTTGGTTCAATGCTTCAGAATTTGGTTCCATGCTTGAGGCATCTTGGAAATTGGCTTTTGATGTGTGCTTTTTTGCTTTAGAACTTAGTCTGAACCTTTACTGCTCCTTATTTGTCTATACTTGAACTCTTGCCGCATAGCTATAATGGTAGTTAAATTAAGGGATAATTTCAGAGTAATGTGGTACATGTTTACAAGCAAGCAGGTTAAAATCCCGCCTGCATAATAACACTGAAACCCGCAAGCGGGATTCTGTGTTTTTTCTATTTCAAGGTTAGCTCGCATGCGGGTTAATGTTATATTTGAGCGCGAGAAGAAAAAATTGGTAATTAGACTCTTTGGGCATTATAAGTAAATATTTAAATTAATGGCAGTTTTATTACACCAATATTATTGTATTATCATTATTATGATTATTGTATTATTTCTTATGCAAATATAACATTTAATTATTTAAATTTGATTTTATTTTTACAATTTATAAAATTTTTATCACTTATATAATATTTTTAAAACCCTAATACATCTAAATTTGATTTTATTTTTCAAATTTATAAGATTTTTATTTAAAAAAATGGGATACGGATAAGATATCCGGTTGGTTCGATTTGCATAGGTGCATATGAGAATATCCGAATACTCTTTAAACCCGCATGCGGGTTTAAGGAGATTATGGCAACTCTCTGACACACTAGTTCCCTAGCTCTTAAAAAAGGAAAAAAAAAAATTTGAGAAGAGCTCGCATCCGTGGAATGCGAGCTCAATAACCAGAGCTCGCATTCCACGAATGCGAGCTCTTGTAAGCTCGCATTTGTGAAATGCGAGCTCAATGAGCTCGCATTTCACAAATGCGAAGACCCCCTGACGGAAATTAAACCTAAAATCACCATTTTTGTAGAATTTTTTTAAAATTCATCACAAAGTTGGAAATTTCTCCATCTTCCACACATATCTGCATGCGAAATTAACTGTGATACCTAGAGTATGCAAACCAGGGAACAAAGCAGTGATGGGCCCTTACTGCTAGCAAAAGATAGACATTGAGGAGTGGAGCAATGGATCTGGTTCTGGTGATGTTGATCGAATGCTTCGACTGTTGACTACCAGAAGCTACGGTTGTCTGCGAAAGCAGTGTGTCTCTGGACTACAGAATGAGTACAAGCGTTGACTTGATCGCTGAACATGGCCGTTCATTGCAGAGCACAAGACTTCACACACGCGAAATGTGTGATTCAACGAGGGAAAAAGATTGCTGGGAGACTTTGTATTCTAACTTTCTTGGATTTGAGCTACTGTAGTAAAATTGGTCCGCATGCTTTGGAGGCCATGCCACAATTTTGACAAAAGTCATGCGTGCACAAGAGTTCAGATGGGATGTGGCATGATGAAAAAAGCCTAGCACTGCGGTTCTATGAAGGATGTGTTGGAACGTAAGATGTCTGCTTGTTGGATGTATGATGGTATGTTTGTCTTGTGAACTATGCATTCCTAGCTAGGTCCAGAACCACCTATATATTTGTTTTCTAATTCAAAAAAACTCTCTGACTACATTGATGCACGTGCGTGCTTAACATGAGTATCAGGTGCTTATTTCGCAAGTAAAAAAATTAATTTTTGTATAATACTCATTGTGTGTTAATCAAGCAAATAATTTTTGTTCAGGAGAGCAGTGTCCTATATGTGAAAATTATATGTTCCAGTTAAAATTTAAAGCCTAAATTGCAATTTTTCAACATGTTATATTTAATGGTCCATTTTTTGAATCCTTTAAAATATCAGCCGTCTCTCAACATAGACAGAAACATGGCTAATTAATGTCTGGCCCATGGCTACTCCAAACAGATACGACATAATGAAAAATAACATGCATGCTATAAGTCCTTCACTAGTTTTCCCATGCACCAATATAAACAACCCCAAAAAAGGCTAAAACATCCCCATAATCCATCCCATCCTGTTCCAGTTAAAACCTCTGAAGCACAAAAAATCCAAAAGTTGATGCACTTAGCGACTCATTCCACTTCAAGTGAACTGGATATTTTCCAACCCTGGTACCCCCATTACAGCCGTGGTCCTCACGGTATTTTCTGTTGCAACAAATAGCTCCACAGCAAGACGCATCCGATCTGATTGGGAATTAAACTGGATAAAAGGAAGAGGAAGAAGTCAAGCAAGAAGTGAGTCAAACAGGTACAATAGTAGCATGGAAACACTGCCAAACCTGAAAATCAATGCCTTCCTGCATCTCCTGACTATTTTCCATATACTTCATGACATACACACCACAATCAAAGCTGTAGTATAGGAAAACGAATAAGCAAAAACCAGTAATAAGTCATGTAGAGTGTGGAAGTTACACCCATGTAGTGTATAGATTTAATAATGTAGGTGTGAATGGAATGAGAGACTAAACTGATCGAGTTGCCTGGGGCACCAACTTGGTGTCTGAAAAGCAAAGCTAGTGATGTCTATGTTGTATGCACTTCCAAACCCATGCAATAAGGCACTGTGAATCCTTTGGCGCTGAAAGAAGGGCTTTCTAAAATAGTGAGAGCGTAGAGAGTAAATTTGTGCAGCGATTACTTGTGACAGTACATTGTCTTACCACACAGTTGGCTATTGCTTCCCTTCTTGCGGTGGCATATTCAGCTGGTTTGGAGTCATAGATGAAGCATTTCTTGCATCTGAAGTCAATGACGAACATGTACCAATGCTCCCCATGATAATTCATGGGCACACATATCTGCAGTGCATCTTCTACACATGAGTACACTTTGTAAAAATGCGTGTGCAATGTCGGTATTTAAAAAAAAAAGAAAATAAACACACTCATACAGCATACCTGCTTACACTTTTGTATGTCCCCTCCAAAACTTGCTTCCGTCAGGTAGTCAGAATATAGTCTATGAGCAGAGAGGTTCCTCTGTAGAACAAGTTGCTACACAATATCTAAATAGGGCCTTGATATCATTAATTGACTCCGAAAAAATGGCCTTCCAACAACGAAAGGAACATTAATCAAACCTGAACAATGGCTGGAAGGTACCAAATGGCTGCGGCTGTACTTAATGGCAGGATTCTTCTTCTTCGTAGTGTCAAAAAAGCAGAGTAGCAATCTATAACCTAACGGAAAAAAGTCAAATTCAGGCCAAGTTTGGTTATTTAATACACTTAGCGACGCCGGCCTTTGATACAGTACCTCCGTGTCCAACCAAATACCGGGACGAAGTCGAAGAATGTTACTGCGGCTCGCAGTGTGTCCAAGCAATCTAACGAGAGTTGTACTGTACAAAATCAGGTAGCAAGTATTAAACACAAACTCTAATTAATAAAGTTGTACACTCTCAGGGCCGTGCACTGACTTGGGAGGCAATTAGTCGTCAAAAAGAAAGTTAACGATCCTGCCAAATAGGTGCACCGGCAAGGAGTCGCATTGCATGCATTTCAGAGACTGCACACAAGTGGGATAAATAAACAAGCATTACAACTACGGTTTATGAAATAGGTATGAAAGCACGAACATAATCTAAACTACCACTTACTGGGATGAGCATAGGGGATATATCCCCACTATGGTGAACAGGAGATCTAAACAAGCGCTGACGTACCTGCAAAAGGGAAGCCATGGTCACATTTATACAACAGGCGTGCACAGATGAACTTAAAACCATGACAGCTTCAAGGGGAAAATTTTGAAACTAAATAAAAACACCATTTGGTTTTTCAGGTTGCTGCGACAATTCCCATCAATCTGCTTCCTCTCACGGGTGCAGCTCTTCTTCGCATGTTTTCGAACAGGTGCTAGTGCTGTGTTGTGAACCCCAGAAGGTCTACCGCGTCCCCCTCTGAACATGATAAGGCTACGTGGGCCTGTTGATCCAGTCTCTGAAGCACATTTTGGTGAACTTTCACGAGTACCAGAGGTGTATGGAAATTCATCTGGCAATAGTTGAACTGTTGGAGAACGCCTCCTCGGCTGTCTCATGCAAGGAGAGACGTCTTTGGGAGGTGAGGTCACGTCATTGGATGTACCTTTTTCCCCATCATATGCACCAACTGACTGGGCATATTGGGCAGCAGGTGAACGGTTGTTCAGGTGGTTTCCAACATGCAGGCGGTTAAGAACATTCACCCCCTGAGGACTGGAGAGATACGTTGCCAAGGCAATACTCATTGTCTCTTTCCTGGCATTACTGAAGCCGTAGCCGCTGTCTTCTTCATCTACTAGTTTATGGCACGCCCAAACTCGTTTGTCCGTGCTTGCTTTCGTACCAGCTTCAGGCACCATTGCACATTTTAGCATTTCGAATACATGCGCCATGGAACGCATGCCAGCGTTAACTTGCCGCAATGATTGTTGCATCTCCGTATTCCGTTCCTCTAATTCAGACATCCTCCTACACAAGGATTCAGAGGAAGATAATGCACAACTTCCATTAAATCTCTCGTGGCTATCAACATGGACAACTACGCCGACCTACGACACATAACCACGGGTGGGAAAGACACAATCAGCCAACTTTCCATGTATTATAAAGCAATACATACTCCTAATACAACAAATTCTTAAATTCCAACCGTGGCTCCTGCAAACAGTCCGCTTGTCTTTAGGGCAAACACACGTTCTTTGACTTTTGCATTATCCCACCATCCTAATCGTGGGAAAAAGCGGTCATTTAGTGGTTGGTACCGCTCATGGGAGAGGTTGAAGTTGTCCAAGTACAGCAGCTATTTGGCACCATTGGAAGAGAAAGATTAAGCTACTACTAACAAGGATGAAATTGAAAGTTAAGAACACGTATTATATATTAATAATTCACTGACCATCACTAATACAACGCAACCATAGACCTCTGGGCCGCTGCTCTTCTTAGCTTCGGCAATACCGTTGATCAACTCATCCACCACTAGTGTTGCCCAGTTCACCTTGCCAGCTGTTTGAATATTGTACAAAAAAGGAATTAATGCCCTCCTCTGTGCCCAATCGGGGGATGGAGCTAGGAGCTTCCCCAGGACAAAGAGGATGAACTTGACTCTGAAGGCTGATCCATGGCTGACTAAGGTTTGAAGCTCCTTTTTAATGCTTGACAGAACCACTACCCCATCTTTAACTGGGATTTCAAGCAGCGCTTCTAAGTCTTCATCGACGGCTACATGTAACCCCAATAAACTTACATCCACTCCAGTACAGCTCACGCCTATAACTCTTTCAACATCGGTAGGTGTGACCTTCATCTTCATGCCGTGGACATCAAGAGTCCGCGTTTGGCAATTGAAATTGTTTACAATCCATGTCAGGAATTCATCATCGATCCTGAATCCTTTCATGTCAAGCAAGCCACCCATGCCTAGTTCACGCACAACATCTTTTTGGCCTATAGTCAAAGCGTCAACAACCTCCTTCACCAGCTCAGTTGAGGATCGAGTCTTGTATAGTACCTACATTAATATATCATTGATTAAAAGATCAGTGATATTTGAATGAATGGTATGAGCAAGGCCGAGACTCGTTTGGCTGTACTTACTGCCATATTTGTTTCGGTGGGTGTGATTGTGGAAGAGATGGATACGGGGTTATCCCATCCCATGGCTTTTTCCCTATGCCCATTCGTGTCCATTCCAGCAGAATTCTTGGCAACCATTGGGTGTCTCCGCTCCGGGAACTCCTCACGCACGCCTCCATAACCAGATATCACACTCACTTCTCTTCTCCAACCAACCTCTTGCTTACAATTTGAAGACAGCGCCTTGGCTATGTTGGAGTAGCTATCCGTGCCAGATGTCCTCTGTCCACCGTATGGATTTTTCCCTTTGTTTTTCAATGGATCCCTGTGTTGAAGAATTAAATTCGCGTATCATCAGCTTCATTTTTTCACTATAGCTACTGCCAAGAAGGATAATGTAATGCGGGAACCCTTGGTCTTGTGTGGGGTACACAATTCATTTTATTAAATCAATTTTGTGTGGGCCATTCCACTTAAATTACTGGTTACTAAGTTCATTTTACACAACGAACACAACATATTTGTCTTCTGCGCATTAATTATGTATATTAATTATACACGAACCAATGTTTGGTTCCAAAATGCCACTAGCTAATTTTGTTAACATAATCTCATAATGGGTGTGTAATCAATACCACTTTAATTGGTTCATCCTTGCCCTCATCAAATAAACAATTACTTGTTGCCCTTAGCCTATGAAATGCATCCAAACCATCAGTTTCATGCATACAGAACAAAGCTGGTAATCAATATGTGGTCCCTCACGGAAACATGCATATTCCATGAAACTTTAATGCAAGCCAACTCACTCTGGACCGTGGATACATACACATACACGTTATGCCATTCGAAACCTTTAACATAAATTTTTTTTAAAACCTTCACGAAGGTCCTATTAGCTACGAACTTAACTTTTGTTCTCATATTTTTTAATGCACACACAACATAAAGGAAAAACATAGTAGACAGTGGTTTGTCATGGATGTGGGAAGCATCCGAAAAAGGGTGTCGTTGGACTACATAAGGGGAGACATACATCTTCTGTAGAATCCTCAGATTCCTTTGCCGAGCAGGTCCTTGGCTTCCTTTGGGACGCCTTCCTGCCTTCTTGCTGGGTTGCACTCCTCTACAAGTTTTGCAAGATCCTACTTTTGTACTTTTAGCTTTATCCCCGATGTAACACACTTACTTTTTTATCTCTATGCTTTGATCAATGAGCCTTTTGGCGCCCAATAATTTCCCGCCCATTAAAGTTTCCCTCCAATCAATTATGTGTCATCTTTTTTCCCGCCTTTAAAGCTCCTACCAACGCATTGCTGCCTTAGTTATGGGTCGCACTACTCTACAAGTTTTTTAGGATTCTACCTTTTTCTTTCCGAGTTTACACTATAGCCTGCACCTTATATGATGATAATCGTTTTTGGCTAAAGTCCAACTTTATTATTTATTAACGGTGCGCTTCGGTGAATAAGCCTTTCAGCGCCCAATATTTTCCCGCCCAATATACTTTCCCTCCAATCAATTCTGTGTCTTCTTTCTTTCCCGCCTACATTTTTTAACTATTTATCACTCAACTGTTACTTTCCTCTTATGTAATTGAAGAAGTGCAAACTAGTTGAGTCAACTCTACCTTCGATATATTAAATATGAAACTCAACATAATTTTACGAAACTAGACCCTTGTCAAAATGGTAAGTTAGATTCAATTTTGAATCTACCTCGAGCTTAAAACATTAGAAACTAATTTTTAACAAAGACATAAATAAAGTCATAATTATTAATAAATAATTAAATACTAGCTCTCTTTCTATATATTAATATTTATTTATATATATTATATTTATTTCAATTTTATTTTATAATATGTATATTAATATATATATTAATATATAATATAAATATAATTTATTAATATAATATGTATATTAATATATATTCGATATACATATAAATATATATAATTTATAAATATAATATGTATATTAATATATATTTGATATACATATAAATAAATATAATTTATTAATATAATATGTATATTAATATATATTTAATATACATATAAATATATATTAATATATATTGATATACATATTATAAAACAAAATTGAAATATATATTTATATATATATATATGTATAAATATATTTATAAATATATATACAATATAATATACATAATTGAAATATACATATTATAAAACAAAATTGAAATAAATAAATTTATATATTTATATAAACAAATATATATTAATAAATATAAATTTATTTATATATGTATATAAAGTAATATATATTTATAAATATACATAAATATATTTTAAACAAAATATTAATATTTATTGTAAATATATAATATTTATTTCAATTGATATAATATATATAATATACAAATTGAAATATACATATTAACATATATTAATATACATATTATAAAACAAAATTGAAATAAATATATTTGTAAATTTATATAAATATATATAAATAAATATTTTTATATATTTGCATAAATATATATAAATATATTTTAAACAAACTATTTATATTTATATATATATTTTTTGTATTTATAATTTATTAATTTTATTTTTTTAAAATATATTTTTTGTATATATTTTATTTATTTTATATATTTTTGTATATATATTTTATTAATTTTATTTTTGTAAGTAAATATAAATATATATTTATATATTTACATAAATATATATGTGTAAATATATTTATAAATATATATCAATATATTTTAAACAAAATATATCAATATTTACATATTTATTTATTTATTTTTTGTATCTATTTTTTGTTAATTTTATAAGTATATATATTTATTTTAAACAAATTATTAGATATGTATATTTATTAAACAATATATATTTTTTGTATATAATATTTATATATAAACGTATATATAACTATATTTTTTGTATATTTGGAGTTATTTTTGATATATTGTTTGGATATGATATTTTTTGAGTTGTTTTTGTTTGTGTATTACTATAGTATTGTAGATAAAAAGACAAGTATTTCAAAAACTCTCAAATCCACACGAAGCCATAAGTATCTTGAATATATTTTTTCGATTGCCTGGAAGGGACAAAAGAAACATCTTGTTGTTTTTTCAATAATTTTTTTTCCTTTACTGTACCTCTCAGTACGATTCAAACCCAGCTGAAATTATGACCATCTATTACAGACATAAGAATTAACCAATCTTGTAACATTCCCAACCAATTCTTAGATTGCTTTGGGAAGAATTCTTATTTTAATGTCCTCAGTATTGGCTATTTTAGACTAGCGTAAATTATATAAGTACAAACTACAACACATTTCCATACAATTAGTTATTTCATTTTTAAGATTCACAATTTAAGTTATCCCATAATCATGTGAATACTATTTTGTACGATAGCATTCAAAAAATGTACATACAAATTAGATGCATTGACACCTATGATATATATTACTAATGTTACATTCGGTGACTGATTTTAAACTTTTTGGGACTTGATTAAAGCAACAAAACATATTGCATCACTAAGTTCTCTCAAATTTGTTCCCATTCAACAGTTAACGGTACAACGAGGCAATTTTTTCCCATTTTTTTATTCAACAAGGTCATTTTCTATGCAACGGTGTCACTACATCGAGCTGATAGTCTTAACTACGTTTTAAAGCATTGCTAATATCTTGTGCATTTTCCGCTCTGCCAAATTACCTGAATAAAAAAAATTTTCCCCTTTTTCCTACTTACCAAGCGATCATTCATCTACTTTCCATTCAATTTCTCTACCATCTAATTTTACTAGGTTCACACATTTTCTTACTTTTATTATACTTGTATAATATGTTTTCCATGAGCCACATCCATTTAATTACATGATGTTCAAGATATATTCACATATTATATGAACATTATTCGACCTTCATTGAATATTAAATGACCTGTAAATGTTGCTTGAACTAGCTTCAATATTTTGTATACATGTTACACTCAAATTCCATGTCAATTTCTTAAATTAAATTAATCGAATTCAAGCTTGAGCTCTAACTCCAATTTCATTTTCAAAACTATTTAATTATGCATTTTAAAGATCATTCATGATTTACAATAAATTTAATTATGCTTCTTTTTTTACCAACTTAAATAATATTCATTTCATATATAATTACTTTTATAATGAAACAAGACATATATATCCTATATTTAAAAATATACTCATATTGCTATTCATTTATTCTTTGTCATTATATATGTGTTCACGAACTATTCACAAAGTTTGTGAATAGGATCGTGCTTGTCTCAACTACTAAACGAACCTGACATCGTGTTCAAGTTTGATTTATTTATTAAACAATCAATCTTTTTTGTCACTCGAATGAACCAAACTCGAACATCTTTTTCATACCTTAACTTGTACTATAGATGAAACTTAGAGAGGAAGGGATGATTTGGATGGACCTATTTTCAAGTTCGAGACCTGCCACTTGCACAAAAAATACGTGACAATCGAAAAATCTTCTTTGCTTCCATTCTATAACTTTTAATCGCATCATTCTTATAGCCCATAAATCCCACTTCTCAAATTCGGCAAAACTGCGCCCATGGAATGTTCGACTTCATCATGGTTACCAATATACACATATACACATGTATGCACGCATACACACATATACCATATTTATTATTTTAAGAATTAATCATTTATACTCTGCCAATTTCGATAATTATCTATTTTGATGACATAACAACTAATTTGTTCTAATTGACTTGTATTTATTTTTCATCTAACTCTCTTCCAACTAATTTCATTCATAATTTGTCTCTTCTAATAAGCTCTATCATACCTAATGCATTTGAGTTATTCTTTTTATCCTTGCCTTCTAATTTTATTTATCCCTTTTCAATACACTTGCATTATCGTACATAGTAATTTGCGTGTACATTTATTAATTCACTTTTTATATTGCTTAACTTATTAATTTTGTTACATAGTAATACATCACTAATGCACAAATGCACTATGCAATCTTTCATTTTATTTCCGCTTAAAATGAATACCGATGTCAATATAAGCACAAACATCATAAATTTAATTACCATCCCACATAATATATTTCATCTATTGTATGAATTGTATTATTTAGCAGATATGATTGCACCACACTATTTTTGTATACATAACTTTTTAAAGACTACTATGGTACATAAATACCTCAAATGCAATTATTTCTTCATACAACTATGAATACTTTAACAAAACATTATTATACAATTATTTACACCTTGGATCAATTCATAATTAATCATTAAGCAAAAAAAAAAATTTTGCACTGGCAAAATAAAAGTTGTTAATCATGGACATACTAAACCTGCTACAAATTACTTGCATCTATACCATGCTTTTTATTTGGGGATGATTTCAGAAACCTTTCCTAAGGTTTCTGACTATTTCATTGAATTCTCATGACATTTGAAAAATTACGCTTACCTCCATTAATTCAATAGTTTAAGTAACAATATATTAAAATAATATTTATTTCGCCAAATTTAAATGAATACCCATAAATGCCATTGTATAATGTGTTTTAATTTTTTCTATACAATTATACTATTATCTAGTATAATTATATGGAATAGGTGCCAAATTTTTTAACGTACATATCTACTATTTTATAAACAACTATGATAATTTTATTATTATAATTGGAAACTTTTTTCTGGTATTTTATTATGGATTTAGATTTATAGGCTACAAAAAATATGTTGTAAAACTCATTTCGAATTTATTAATTTTTCAAGTAATGGAATTATCATAATTTAATACTGGTTTTAGCATATTTATTTTTCATTTTGTCAATTAAAACTAAAAATTATAACACCAAATAAAATAAACATTGAATTACATATAAAATTAACTCGTAACGAATTTCACTAATTCGACATTCAGTTATAATAGAACCTAGAGACAATAGTGACAGTTCTACAGTTTCATTGACGAAAAAATAACAAAAGACAAATAACCAGGAAAAAAATTTACAAACTCATTGTAAATATACGTATACCAAATAAGAGAATTTTCTTAAAATATTTAAGATTTAAATTGTCTTTTTAAATCCCAAGGAAGCTATGTGTAATTGTTTAATTTTTAAGTGAGAGGGAGTTCAGCGAAATCTCGGGGGATGTTTCTGAAAGTACGCCTTTTACTGCCCAGCCTTTTTCCGGGGCCACTTGCAATTTGGTGTTTCTTTGGTCCCCGGTCTTAAATTAATCATCTTTCCACGTTTGCAATGATGTGGACGTCCAACTGGAACATCACATATTTCTCGCCAACTGGTTTGACGTGGAGGTCGATCTGGAACATGTGCTCCACTATTCCACGCCGGCTCTGTAATTCTCCTTTCGGTTTCCATGCAGCCTTGATTTCCGTGGCTGGACACGTGCTAATCGATGCTTCATCGCGCCAGCTTTTCCCTTGCTGGGGACATCCGTACTGTCTCCATTATAGAAAAATCCCGTTCTGGTGCACCAAATTAGATGGAAGGGAAATTTTTTTAACTGTAGTACTATTTTCGTCCCTCTAAATCCGTCCATTTACATTCTTTTCTACCCCACTTAAAACTCACAAATGATGGAAAATTCATCAGTTCTCCTCTCTTTTCTTTTTTGCCCAAATCTCAACTCCTCAAGAGCAATGTGGTCATTTACGAAGAATTGAGTTGTAGTGAACTATCCCAGAATGGTTGATTTATGCATTTAGACAAAATGTAAAATCATTTCTTCGAAATTAGTTTGTAGGGTTCACATATGGTGTTTTAATTCATGGACATCTTATAATTTAAGTAGTACATTTTTTTGGATTAATTAAAGTCATTAACTTTTCGAGAATGGCAACCTTTCCAACCCTTAATTTATTTACAAATGGAGTAGATATATGCTTCTTGCATTTTGTACGGGTAATTGATATTTAAACTTTCTTTTCTATTCCACTTAAAACTCACAAATGATAGAAAACTCAGTTTTCATTTCTTTTCTGTTCTGCCTAAATCTCAACTCCATCGGGGTAACATGGTCGGTCATTTATGAAAAGAACTGAGTTGTAGTGAACTATCCCGAAATAGTTGATTTCATGCATTTAGACAAAATGTAAAATCATTTCTTTGGAATTATTTTATAGAGTTCACACATGGTGTTTAAATTCATGCACGTCTCATGATTTTAACTGTACACAAACTGTACAATTTTTTTTGCCCCCTCTATTTCGTTTGTTCTCTCATATTCTATAGAATCAAATTTCATAGTTAGATTGATGTTTGCCAATCTTCATTTGAAACCCCTAGGGGTTAATTTTTTCACTTGGAACAATTTTGTTAAATTGGTTGAACTTGTTTTACATGAGTGTGATGCCGATGTTTGTGTAAGATGTCCATTTGAAGCTTCATGCATTGGTAGAGTAGCATGTGTCCACGTCTGAAAGAGTTTTTGTGTTTTTAATTATGCAAATTTACATTCTCTCCCTTAAATTTGCTTGTGAATTTTTTTACCTCAAAAACACTCCAAATACATCTACCAAAAATTCAAAAAAAAAAAAAAAAGACTATAAAAAAATCACCCCCCCCCTCCCCATCCTTTCTTCCTCCACCACCACCCCCTACCTCCCGTCACCCTTCCTTTCCCCCCTTCCTCTCTCCACCTTCCCCCAACCACCTCCATCAATATAATAAAGGCGTAGTATAGCCCAACCACTTCCACCCCCACCCCCGGCCCCGCCCCAACACCCACACTGGGCCACACACAAAACCCAAAATAAACATCATCAAATTTGGAGTCATGCCAACTTGCCTGAGGGTCAACTATAAGTAGGAAATGCATGACAGTTGATGATGATTTGTAAAACATGCTTTACTTGATAAGCACAAATCAATAATGAATTTTTTTTTTTTTTTGCTATCTATTACCATAAAATATTACCCATTTGTTGTGGTGATAAAATTGAGGAATGCGGATGAAGTTTTTGGGTTGAAACGTTAAGCCTAAGAGTTGACAATCCTTTTTTTTTTTTGGTCCGTCCAAATTGACAATCACTAGTTAGTTAGTCCACTGCCTAAGATGCTCTCAATTACTCAATATAGTATTGCATTACAGGCCTTGAAAATTTCTCAAATGATTCTCTGTGTTTGCATTATTCTTTATTGACAAATAATTATTTGTTTACATTATAAACACGTTTTCTATCACCTTTTCTTTTTAAATTTTCAATCATCATTTTATTTCATCATACGTTACATTGTAAAAAAGTGTTACAGTATTGTTCTAAAAAAAATTTCTAAATAATACTAAGCAAGCACACACGTAACGAAGGGGTAAATGTACAAGAAACAATCTTGATATGAAAAAGTGAGTTGTTACTAAAGATCTGGGCCATCTCGCCAGACTATGACAATAGATTAAGAAAAGAAAATTTTACACCCAATTTTTGGATAGCCCTACAAGAATTCTGTCTTCCTGCAAGATTGGTTTCTAATTTAAAGATAAAGATTTATTTCATGGCTAATAGCCATGGCAATATACATGGACGTGCATGCGTTGTTACAAAAGAAATGACAGTTTCAAATAAAATGAATCAAGAATAAAGTGAAGAGGTTTCCTGGATCCCGTGTCACTTTCATTTTTTCAAGATAGTAATCTTTCTAACAAAGGACAATTATTCATGTCTAGAGGAAACTTTAAAAGGTGGTTCAATGTAATGATCAGAGTTCCAGAACCAGGGGAAAGTTAAGAATTGACACAGGGATGCCTGAGATTCACAGGACAACGACTCAGTGCAATTGTTCCCATAGATACTTAAGATGCAAAATGTAAACATCTGGCACAAAGTGCAGTATATCCATCATTGGCATTTTCATAATCAATTTTATAAAGTAAGATATTCATTTGATATTGATACATTGCAACATATACATGCAATACAACGAAAAATATTACACCATTCTCAGCAAAACCATACAGAAGATAGTAGCACTTGAAGCCCATGATGTTTACCCTCACCATCCATCTGAATCTCCATCTGACTCCTCAATTTCTTCTGAGATAAGGATTTTCAGATCCTGATTTCCATAGTCTCTCTGCTGTTGCTTAATGTCTCGAACTAAATCCCCGGCAGAAAAGAGACATCCACGCACCTCAATGAATTGAAGAGTTAAAGTTTCCTGTAAACAAGAAGGGAGCTCTTCCAACTCTGCACAACCTTCCATCATTAATCTCTCAAGACTGGGAAAGTGATCTCCTGATCCCATCCATTTGCCAATGCTCAAATCTTTCAATTTCAAGAACTTGAGTGCTGGGAAGAATTCTTCTTCTTCCATGCCTTCCATGTCCCACTCCTTTACCCCATCAGCTTGTCGGACTAATTTAAGAGCCTCGAGATTTGGTAGGTTTCTGATTGCGGACATTATGCTCCATGAGAAGTCCTCCAGTGTCAACTTCTTAAGATTCGAGGGGAGATGAACTTCGATGGGATGTGCAGTCACTTTACCTAGAAGCAGCTTTAGTGATTCTAGTTGACTCAGAAGGTGCATTGCCAGGACCATGTTGCTGTCACTAGTGGATTCTTCTGATGGTGATGGCAAGAGACAGCATTTTAGCTTGCGGATATTTGGAAACTTCATAATCGTCTTTTCCAAGCTTTTCCCCAGATAAAGCTTTAAAGTGGAAAATGTATCTAAACTGCATAATCTGGAGGAGCAATGAGTGTCGTCATTGGCCAACCTAAGATCGATCAAAGCACCACGTACATGTAGATGCCTCAATTTCTGCATTTTCACTAAAGTATCTTGCAGTAAAGAGAGACCGACACCAGAATCATGTGTTGTCACTAAAAAAGTCTCCAAATTTGAGAGTCTTTCTAGTGAGGATGGAATGTCGCCCTTGAGCCAACCTAGAATTGCCAAGAACCTCAGCCGGACGAGCAAGCTTATTTCACTCGGGAAAGCAGTACCTAGACTAATTTGTCCCAAATCCAAGACTCTTAGAAGTTTTAGGTGAAAAACGAAGGATAAAAGGTACAACACTTCACGGCTCCCAACCCCACGAGAAGCATGTAGTAGAGAGCGTATACGGGGACAAAATATCCTTGATTTCACAAAATGCTTTGGTTGAGACTGAACGGATAGTCGACGCAGGTGCTGTGACTCATCAAGTTTGAGAAATCCATCGTAACCTCGTATCAACTGCAGAAAATTTTGATCTTTGGCTTTTTCCAAACAAAATACGTGCAACAAATCATGGATGAAGCACGTCTTGACCCCACCTGTGGATCTTTGTCTCCCCGCCATAACCAAGCTTCTGTTAACTAGAGCCATTATATAGCCTTCTGCTATTTTTTCTGGGCTCTCTGACTCATTTTTCTGCACAAATCCTTCGGCGATCCACAACCACATCAACCTCTGGATTGAAATTTCTTGATCTTCGCTGAATGCTCCAAAGTAAATAAGGCATGGCTTCAAATGTTCAGGTAGATGTACATAACTGAGCTCTAATATACTCTTGCACTGGTCTGTGGCACCAATCTTCTTGTTTGAATTCAGCCTTTCTGCAACTTCTTCCCAACCAACTCGATCAAGACCAGCAAGAATTCCAGATATGATGACAATTGATAGAGGCAGCCCTTTACAATTTTCTGCTATTTGCCTCCCAGGAACTTCCAGTTCTGGAGCGTAGCCCTTTTTTCTAATAATTGCCAGCTTCTTCTGTAGTAAATCCCAGCTTTCTGGTTCTTCAAGTGGCCGAAGTCGGTGAGGTGTACCACAAATCCCATGATCTCGACTTGTTAAGAGAATTCTGCTCCCAATTGTGTGATCAGGGAACGATAATCTCAAAGCATTCAATGCCTCGGTGTCCCAAACATCATCCAGAACTATGAGATATTTGTTTTGACTCAAACATTTACGGAGTTTGTCAGCCAAATCATCTTGGTTCATCTCATAAAATTGAATTTTCTGGTTAATGCAAGCCAAAATCTGAAGCAACAAATCTTTCTTGCAATATGTTTGGGAGATACAACACCATGCCCGAATATGGAAGTGAGATGTAACTTTAGGATCACGGTAAACTCTTCGTGCCAAAAACGTCTTGCCCAGTCCAGCCATACCCACAATGGAGATGATGTCCAGCTGCTTTGGACCTTTTATAAGTTTGTCAATTACTGCGTCCTCCTCATCCTGCAAGGCCACCTCAGCTTTATCGACTGCTGAGATACAAACCGATGATGACACCTGGTCGGACGCTCCACTCGTCTGGCTTCTTGCTGTTTCCAAAAAATTAAAAAGAGAATGAAATATCACAAATACAAAATGCATTGCTAACGTATTGGATAGACCTAGAGGTGTCAAATGGGTGATTTGGGTGGATTTGGGTTGGGTTAAATGGGTAATGGTATAAGTGAGTCAACCCATTTATATCCATCTAATTAGATAGGTATAAATGGGTAAGTCAAAAAATGAATTGGGTAACCCAATTACCCATTTATAACCCATTTATTTTAAGTTTTTGTAAACTCATTTAAATTCATTTTTGCAAACTAAGTTATCAATTTATACCGCTCTTTGTATCCATCATTAGTTTTAAATATTTACTTGAATTGCTCAATAAGTCTAATTACCAATTTTTTTCCATTTATACTTTATGAAGCAAAATTACATATTATTTAATAATTGAATAATAAGAATATAAAAATTTGAACTAAGTACTATAAAAGTTAATATAAAACTTAAACCAAAAATTTTGAATCCTTAACATTATTTTCATATATAAATTTAAATTTTCATTTTAGAAAGATAAGAAAAGAATCTAAAATTTATCATAAATTGGTAATGCTGAAAAATGAGCAAGTTAACAAACTAAGATAAAATAGAATAATAAGATAAAACCAACAAATAATAATAATAATGAAACAAAAGTAGTTAACATCATGACAAAATGAAAATTTTGAAAAAAAAAAATGGGTGGGGGAAGAGAAGAGATTTGGGGGAAGAGAATTCTAAGTGGGTTAATTGGCTTTGATAAGTTACCTAATAATACCCATTTATACCCATATATAAAAATTTAAGATACTCATATCCATCTATGCATGGGCGGATATAAGTAAATTTAGTTAAGTGGGTTGGTTTGCCACTTATAGATAGACCGATAGAGGTTTATTTAAAATATTATTATTTGAAATAAATAGTGAGATTAAAAATGGGTTAATTGCACTTTGTCCCTCTGAACTTGGGTTCTTGTAACACTTTGCTCCCTAAATTTCAAATATATACACTTCATTCCTTGAGGGCAACTTTTTGACGGGGTTTAAATGAATTTATTTTTTTTATAATCAAAGTATTCATGCTACTTCTTAAACACACATAGTAATTGTAACATAATAAATACCTATTTCTTTAATAATTGCTAAATGCGTTTAAACACAATTATACTATGCATTTCGATCTTTTAACACTAAAATGAATTAAATAATTCACAAAAAAGAAGTCTAAACATCTCAATGTGTTTATCTCAATCCCGATAGGACTACTTATATCAAATAATATGAAATTAATTAGTGCATTTGGAATGAAAATTATTTGCTTCTCTTTTTTTTTATTATAGTACTTTTTAATGGATTTTATATGAGATAAAAACATGATTAAAAATAAAAATGTATTGAAAGTATACTTATTTAATTTTTAGTTTTTTTTTAAATGTAGAATGCAAACAAAATACAAAGCAAGGTATGAATGTGATATAAAATTACCAAATAGCATCTTATTGGTCCATAAAAATCTGGTGAAAGTTGCAAAATAAATTAAAGTTATCAAAACTAATCCACATGTTACCTTGTGATGTCACGTGCCTCGGAATCTTGGTAGCTTCCTCAACTAGGCTTTTGACGAGCTTAATTTCTCGTGCAATATCATCAAATAACATCAGAGAGTAGAATGAGATATCTCCAGCTAATAAGGATTCGATGACAAACTCTGCCTTGTATGCAACCTCTATAACATGACTCCAAAGGGCATGGGGATCTTCGTGATGGTTGTGTTGCTCCCCATTTTCTTCCAATAATGATCTTAAAGATACAAGATCACCTTTCATCGTCTGAAGTTGGTGCTTTTCATTCTTGATGTGCTGCTCCAAATTATTCTCCAAGAATGACGTTAAGAATGGGGCATCAGCTTGCATCTTTTTATGTTGGAGCTTTTCAAGCTTGATCCGCTGCTCCACATCAACGTCCGAGGTGTTTTTCTCCCAAGGTCGGAGTGGCGCCCCATATGGTACCCCGGGAGACCTAATGGGAAAAGGTCGGTCAACTCTTGGGCGTTGGATCTTGTTCAAGTATGAATTTAAGAAGTCAACTCCACCCTTTGCAAAAGAAAATATTGGATCAACTTCGCAGCTTTCAAGTTCCTTCAACTTTTCTAGAACAAGATCGACCAACTCTAGTGCATTGGTTGGAGGAAATTTGGACCTTGATGCTACAGGATACTTTTTCTCAATTTCTGCCTTAACAAGCTTGATCTTCTCCAGTAAACAAAAGAGCTTAAGATCTATTTCCACGGCTGAAGCTTCCCGGATACTGTCCTGATATAGTGAGAAAATTACAATCCCAGCATCATTGACCGCAGCCCCAAATCGATCCCTGATTCCTCCAGGAAGCCCATCATAATCCTCTTGCTGCTTCATCAAAATGCCTCTCAAGAACCGCAGCCCCTCGTAGAGTATCCGAATTTGATGCTTTAGGGATGAAGTAAACCAGGTAGGACACTTTACGAGAAACTCCCAAAGATTACCTAGGAGGGAAGCTACAAAGTCCCCCACTATAGTCATATCCGCCTCGGTGGACATCGCAAGTGATGAAGACCCAGATTCCAAGATGCTGATATAAGCCAAACGGACTTGTTCAACAATAGGCTTGATCTGATGTTTTACTTCATCAATCTTGGAGCTGATTCCAACAAAAACTTCATTGTCATCTCTGAAAAACCAGCAGCTGTGACAAAGATGGGCTGCAGACAGAGCCACAACTCCACAGTGCTCCATAAGTTTCCGCTCGGGCTTGCCTTGCAACCTAGCAAGGAGAATGAAATTTTTGAGGAATACTAGCTTCTCTTGCAAGGGCTCCAACAGTTTTTCAAGTTCCGAATCGTAGGCTTCACCCCAATTGAGAATGTCCACAAAATTCTCTAGCAAGGAGTGGAAGAATTCCATGAACTCATCTGTCAAAGAAGAACTGGATGCCAATAAGCGATCCAACATACTGCGACACCCGTATGATTGACCGTCCCAAAAAATAGAGGTCCATTCGTAAAAATCTCTTGTATTGAATCGGATTCTAGACTCAGAGACGGATTTCGCTAAGGAATTGGAAATATCGACATACGATTTCCTGATTCCTTGCTTAAAACTCTTTAGAATACCTCCAAAAGTTGAAGCTGATCCAGCCAAGTCGCTGGGGGACAATCCATCATCCTCGAATCCAAGAAGAAGAGTATAAAACTGCTGCCCATTTTCGCGAACGGAATCTTCCAGGCCAACAAATTGATATCTCAATTTCCACTGACACAGAAGGAATGTTTTCACTAGCCCAAGCTCCACCTTCAGCTCATTCAAAGCACGATCATACTTGCAGAGATCACCCTGGGGAACCAACAGCCGCAGTTTATCTAAGATGGAATCAATGCAAGCCATCAACTCCATCTGCCTTGTTGTTTTATACATCCCTATTCTCAGATTTCTCTCTCTACCCTTTCAGTAAGTGATTGTTTGTTTCTACCTCTAAATGAAATGATTTGGTAGCTTTCAAAACACCAGTACTAATACATTATTCATTAATTGAGTGAAAAAAAAATTATAAAAAAATATTTAAATCAGCTTTATATGATCAAATGTGAATGAACTTTTCAAAGTTTGAAATATTGCTATCAAACAACAAAGTTTATCTAGTTGTTTATTTTATACAAGCACACCAAGAAGCTCAAAATATTTATAATTTTGCGAACAAAGTAACATCAAACTGTCTTTTTTGTCTGGTGCACTAAAGGCGTGGAATAATGGAGTGCACTAAAGTAACGTTGACGGTTGACTCTCCTCGGATACCATCACCATCGTTTAGGATTTATTAGTGGAGTGGAGACACTAATTATTCTCCGAAAACTTTAATGCGATTATCTCTTGTTTCTTTCTCCATATGATGACAGATTAAGAAACTGCTGATGATGATTTGTAGTATAAGCACAATTTCATAATTTTTTTTTGTTCTTTTTTTTTGGGTGCTATCTTTGACTAAATAGCTGTTGAAAAATTTGCAAATCAAGGAAACATGTTATGGAAAACCTTGAAATTTGAAAAAAAAAAAAAAAAAAGTGTTTTAAAAGGATATTGACATGTAGTTCTCATAATCATTCTTCTTAAACTGAATAAATTCGTCAATATTAAGGTGTAACTATGGGCTGCTTTCAGATTTTTCTAATAGATTTTCGGATTCGAGCCCTTCTTATTTTTTTTCTTGTGCAAACATTTATTGATTTTTTTGCAAAGGAAACTTCAGTGAAGTTGATGGCTGCATTTTGTGATTGGCCTAAAACTTAAAATCGAAGCGATGGAATAATTAATTAAACATTGACATAGTAATCATCTTTTAATCTGCAATTATGAAAAGAAAAAAACACAAGAATCACTATCATTAGCATAAACCATTGAGGATGATGTTGGTTGAAACCCGGACGCTATAAGTTGAGAATTATTTAATTCAATAGATAAGATGCTCTTAATTACGTAATCCTACTGGGTAAATCATAGTCTTGCATTTATACTAAAAGTCATTGAAAATCTATCAAGTGAAATGTTTTTTCCTCCTTGTTTTCAGACTTGGCGAATAAAGGGTTAAATGTACAATAAACAACCTCGACCTGAAAAGAAGAATTGCTGCTAATGATCTGGCGAGATGTAATCTCCCGTGCCACCCACCCCATTCCTTCACTCTGGGGCAGTAGCCTCTTACATAGTTTTGTGATTTTCTCGTTTTTACTCATTTCCGTTTAAAATATTCCCCTAAAAATCTCCTTAAGGAAGTAATTAGACTATAAAATTTTTGAAATGTGATACTTAGAGATAAGTATCTTTCACCCTATTTTGCCGAGCTAGATCAAATGTGAATGAATCATGATACGTTTAAGCTTAAAAAAGAAAAGAAACTTTCAGCTTAAAGAATAGTTATGGTTACTTTTCTTCACGACTCATGACACAGAGCAACTTAAGCTTCGTTAGCATTTTCTTTAGTCTTCTATCAAGATTGGTTTGTATATTAAACATTTTTAGACAAATGAACCAAGATTTATAAGTAAACCTCAATAACTAAGAAGTGAGCTGGACCCCGTGTCATTTTCAATTTTGTAACATAGTCTGAGTACTCTTTTTACAAAATGATTTCACCAATAGAAGAAACATTGAAAGGTCCGAACCAGGGGAAAGTTCCGAATTGAGAAAGGTTTGGCCGGCACACCCTCAGGTCACCATCATTCCAACAGTCCATCTTCGGGGCAGTTATCATTAGGTAAAAAAAAAAAAAATCAATTTTTTTAATTATCATCCAAACTTTAGTTAATTTAGTTAAGTGGACAAAACTCCTAAATGATCCGATGTCAATATGACATGACAACTCCTACTATTCTTCCTTTAAACATTTCAAAGCTGAAAAATGTTGGAGCATGGACCCGAACAAGAATACGAAGGAACTAACGAAAAGGAAAGAGAAAAAATCCAAAAATTTCAGGAGCATGATTTTCTTGACTTTCGGATGAACATCAGGAAACAGGACTCCTGTAAATTGGGAAGAAGCAAAAAGAAGATGAATATTAGGAAACAAGAGCTCCTATAAGTTGGGAAGAAGCGAAAGAAGTAGAAAAAAGGCGGTTGGAGAAGTAAAAATCTCAGTAGATGGGCTGACAACAACAACGAAAATAGCTACAAATATATTATTTTCAATAAGTAAAGAGCTACAAAAATTATTTTGAGTAAATTCTGATCATGTTCTTTACAATATGTCTTTTTTATTATTTGTAGTTTAATTTTCCTATTTAATTGATACCTTAAGTGTAATATCTTCATTATTTTCTTGCAATGATGGATTGCAAAATGCAAAAGTGTTGTATGCAACTACAAATAATTCACCGAACAAACATGGCAGGGATTAAAATGTCTTATCTTAATAGATTTCCTACCTATTCCAAGCTATAAAGTCTAATAATTTTTGTATTGCACTATTCCTTGGAATCTGCTCAAGAAGCCAAAAAAGATTAAATACAAGTTCAAATTGATTAGTGAAAGTAAACTTTTATCATGATATTAGGTATTGACACCATAAGAAGACTAGAAGCGGTAACTATTGGATAGACATAAAATTCATCTTTTGCCGTTAAGACTGATCTATTGTTAACATAATAGAAGAATGTAACCCCTTGAAGTTTTTTTTTTTTTTTTTTAAATCTTTTGATCTTTGAGGTGGGCTGATGGCAATGTTTTATTATAGTACAATTACAATTGAAGTACATGCTTCAAGTTTATTTTACTTTAAAGTTTAAAGTATACAAAATCATCTTGCTTTGGGGATTTTTAGGCACACATTGATTTATTGCCACATAAACTTTCTGAAATATTTTATTATAATAACAATGTACCTGTATTCACACAATTTTCACGTTTGCTTTTTTTTTTTCTCTTTAGTTATTTACCCAATTTTTGCCATTTACTGTTTTTTCCTTCACTTTATTGGTTCAAAAGCAATTTTTTTCCTATTGCATTTACATTTATTTATTCTTTTTTAACTATAATTTAGCCAACTTTTTCCTTTTTTTAAAAAAAATAAAAAACACTATTCTTATAATTTGTAAATTTGACGGCTACCCCAACTATCAATGATTGAGCAAAACAAGAAAAAGGTGCTTTGATGCATTTATACAATCTTCACATGCATTTTTTTTAATTGAATAATTACACCAGTGAGTTATCCACTACATAAATAATCACAAATAATCAAGAAATCTTAGTTCCTCTATGGTTCTAAGATGATAATGGTGTTTTTTGTCGAAAAAGAAAAGGAAAAAGTTGGCTAAATTATATTTAAACAAAAGAATTAAATAGAATTAAAAAAGGTAAGTGCAATGAACAATTTTAAACAAATAAAGAAAGGGATAAGTTAAATGGGTAAAAGTTGGCTAAATTACTTTAAATAGAAAAAAGAAAAAAAAAAAAAGAGGGAATAGCAAATGTGAAGATTGTGTAAGTAAAGCTACATTGTTATTAAGATGGAGCGCTCCCCAAATCAGGATGAGCTTGATCCGCCGAGATAAGTTAGTCAGCCTCCAATGCAAAGCTATACATCATTTCATCAAATAATAACTGCGAATTTTGTAGTTCTAGTATGTTATTTTGCTCCAATATGTCTCTATCCTCGTTAAATTAAGGGTTAATTACATTTACCTCCCCTGAGGTTTGACCATATTACCAATCAATCCCTGTAATTTGTCCAAATAACGGTCTCACCCTTTGAATGCTCAAACATTTAACAAAAACCCCCTTAATGCCGAAAATGCCCTTATTGAGGCCATATTGCATTAAAAAAAATATATTTTTATTTTATTAACCCTGAAGCAATCCAATAAAATAGAAAAAAGTTTTTACTTATTATTTTATAAAAACCATATCTTTGCTTCCATAAATAATTTTGAATCAATAATTATTTTAAATCTTAAAAATGAATATTAAAAATTAGATAAATTGAAAGAAAAATAAAAAAAGAAGAAATTATTTTAATTCCTAGAGTATGGTTCAAATTGAAGAAAACATGCTTGTGCTCTCCGCAACATGTCTTGAACCACAAGTATGTTATTTTGCTCCAATATGTCTCTATCCTCGTTAAATTAAAGCAGTCAGTCATCTTCCATTACATGCCTATTACTAAATTTCTTTAGCACTAAGTACTTTTAGTTTTTTCCATTTGTCATTACATTAATTACTATTAATTTCTTTATGTAGTTTCTTTAATGTAGTCATCTGCATTCCATGGCCATTACAATATTTCTTTCTTACTAAGTACTTTCATTCTTTCAATAAAATAGTTATCACTACAACATAAATTTATCAGCCATTATTTCTTTTTAAGTAGAGGTGGCAATTTGTCCCAAGTCTCAATGGGTTACCCATGCCCATGGGGACTTTGGGCGGAAGGGTACTGAAATTTGATATTGGGTTTAAAATTGGACAAATCCCAATTGTACCCATTAATTGATGGGAAATCTTGGAAAATACTTGGGTACCCATTGGGCTCAAATAGCAAGGGCTCTGTTTGGATTAGTTATTTTTGGGGGATGTTTTTGAAATATTTTATTGTAGTAGTGTATATGAAAAATTTTTACTATAATTTTTTTTTTGAAATATTTGATATACTAATGTGGATGGGATATTTTTTGAATTATCATATATTACCGTAATATTGTATTTGAAAAACTTATTTTTTGAAAAAATAGCCAATCCAAACGGAGTCTTAGATTCAAAAATTATCTTTAACAATTTTTATAGTCATACCAACGAATATAATCTAGTAGTCTTCCTAGTCATTATCCACAAGAATTTCCAGCATTTCAGTCAATTTAGACCTGTCATCCTTGGACAATGATGAGGATAAATATTCAACACCCTAAATACCTTGACCATCTTGATATATGTTGGAATATGGTTGTATATCTATTTTTTCCTTTATTTGTTAATTCAATTTTTGGTGGGAATCTTGAGTATAAAGCACTTGCATGTTTATTTAATAAAACTAAAAGAAATTTAATAAATCAAAAATATTAAATTTATATAAAAAGTAAAAAATGAATTAAAGGAAAAAGAATATGTAGAAAATAGATTTAGGTATTAGGCGGGATCAATCTAAACCCATCCCAAAGTGATCCCGCCCAAGTTAGTCCCAAAACACATATGGATAAGGTTGGGCCCAAACTCATATGACTCGGTTCCATCTCAAACCCAATCAAATCCCGCCCATTTTGCCACCTCTATTTTTAAGTATCCCATAATTAAGAATCATTTGTATAATAAATAATTTGAGTTTTATTATGCCTTCTTCAGGCTTCAAAGATTTTTATGAAGCACTTAATTAGTTCAGTTTAGTTTTCTTTAACTTATAAACTATATGGGTATTTGGGGTTGGAAAGTTCTTAGCTCGGTTGAAATTGTGTTTTAATTTATACAAGAAATACATAAAACTTTAGTATTCCAACCAAATATATTCAAGAAAGAATAATTTGATCAAAAGACCTTAAAAGCAAAGTCCAAAGTGATGACAAGCAAATAAAAACCGTACCAATTGTTACACTCAAAAGCAGGACATCATTATTATTAGAACAAAAAAGAAAAGGGCGATTAGAACCAAAAAAAAAAAAAAAAAAGGGACATTGAACCACAACAGATAATTTCACAATTCCCTTTAGCTTATTTCAGAAAACAAGCAATAAAAAGTAACATCAAGCAAATTTTTCTAAATTTCACAACAACAGATTTTATGAAAAGTCAAAAACTAGAAAGAAAATAAGAATGACTAAATTAATTTCAAGCTTTATTTTTAAACTTGATTTCTGACTATTATATCGTGTGTATTTCCAAATTTTGGCTGAAGTTTTGTTCTTTAGCCCTAATACCTTTTAGTCCGCGTTCATCCCAAATTTTATTGGTGTTATTTATTAGTTTTTACCTTTTACATGCATTTAGCAATAATTTTTAATTGACTTTTTATTTATTTGTTTTTAACTAAAGTTATCAATAAAACATGGATTTTGTCGATTAAACTCACAACCACTGAGAAATAAAAACGTTATTCTAATGATAGAGGATCATTCTCGAGTGGAGGAAGCATTTACGAAACAAAAGAAAGAAATCATGCACACAGCAGTTGAAATTTTTTTTTTTTTTTTCAAAAAAAGTGTATTATTAAAACATTAAAGTTTGAAGTCTTGCCAATTTGGTGGAGGGACCAGACTAGAGTAGGAAATGCACACAAACGAGGATGACTTGTTCCAGCTTTTTTTCAATGTCGACATATACCTATTTTATATAATTTTTTTAAAACACGACTTTGTCAGAACTCGTTTATTTTCTTCACCAATTAATTAAGCCAAACCTGACTATAATTTTTGTGTTTAGTGATTCGTTCTTGGCTTGATTCAACTAGCTTAAGATTAAAATTTATATGTAAATAATTCAAATTTTTCGAAATCAATAGAATCAAAGCTCATTCATGTTTGATTCATTTAATGAACAAGTCTAGATTTAAATATGATTTCAATCCCGTTAAAATAAACAAACAAATTACACGCTAGAGAGATTTGGTATGGCTATGATTAGTGTGACGGCCCTACCTCACCCTAAGGCGAACCAAAGGGTTCGACGGATCGCCTGCCCAACTGTCGTCAGGACTACGGAGTCGAATTCCACAAACCGTATAATATGCGCGATAGGACCCAAAGAAAACGAACAAATGAAAACCACCAAACTCCCATATCACTTACCAAATCATGTGGCGAAACAGGACATCGATTAAACACTTACCAAAGCCATAGAAGCGTAACAACTCAACGAATACACTTAATAAATAAGATTAAATACTTATACATGTATTTACATCGGAGTCTTCAACATTTTAACTTGAAGTACAAACCAAAGTGTTTATACTAGTCAAAATACAATTAGGGTTTCGATTACAAAGAAATTTATCAAAATAACATATACATTAGCTCGGCCATTTCTTCCTCCCAAATTGACTCCACAAATACCTTGGAAACTATCTTGGCTAACACTTTTATGGAGTGATTAGAACTCTTGATGGTTAGAACTCAAGGATTGAGCAAGAAATTAAAGTGGAAAACGAAGGCTTCTCTTGTATTTTTGCTCCAAGAGGTTCGGCCAAGGCAAGCTCAAAATGGAAAGAAATTGGTTAATTTTGAGGTTTAGTAAAGGTGATGAAAATTAGTCAAAGTTCAACTTGCAATAGGGTCATGACACTTGGCACCTTCTATATTCTCAGACGAGTCAGGGATCTGATGTTATTCTAGGAAATACACCCGAACCGGTACTTCCGATCCAGTCCCTTCCTTTTTTGACTGTCCAGGGTTAGTCTCAGTTGGTTGCTGGATCCCTTTTCCTTTTCGCAATCGAACTGGGCAGTCGGCAATCCGATGATCGGCGCTTCCACAGCACAGACATTTTCCCTCTTTCTTCCAACAAGTTGCCTCCGTATGATTTGGCCCTCCGCAATATCCACAGGGACCACGAGTAGCAGAAACCGATCCCCCCTGAGAGACATCACGCGGCACCCTCGGTTGTCGTACCCCCCGTTTTCCTTTCCAATCTTAGGAGGTGTACTCTTATTTTCTTGTTCCGAACTACTCCCAGGGAAGTTCCTTTTCTTGACTTGGAAGTTTCTCACCTGTAGCCTTGCATTTTCAACCCGCTGGGCTTTCTCCATAGCATCACTAAAGGTACTAAGTTAAGCTACAGCCAAGTCCTTCTGAATCTCAACATTTAATCCCTGGACAAAATGTCTTATCCGTCTTTGTTCAGTTACAATCAATTAGGGTGCAAACTTAAATAATCGAGTAAATTGACTCTCATACTCGGCTACGGTCTGAGTTCCTTGGTGAAGCCGAATGAATTCATCTTCCTTCTTTTCTTGGATTAGAAGAGGGAAAAATTTGGTGTTGAATTCCCTCATGAAATTCGTCCATGTTCTCGGGGTTTGTTCTCTTTTCCATTTCAGTCTAATGATATTCCACCAAGATCGGGCTGCTCCCTCCAGTTGGAAGACAGCTAAGGTCACTTGTCTCTCCTCGGTATAATGTAACGCAGCAAATATATCGATCATCTTCTCCAGCCACTTCTCAGCCACGTCAGGATTTGGTCCTCCAAGAAATTTTGGTGGGGAGAATTTCTGAAATCTTTCGAGGGCTCTATCCTCGCTCTCTACATTGTTACCAGGATTTCCAGGTTGAGGATTAGGGTTTTGGCCATGGTGTTCCACTATATGGGTTAGCAGATCGGTCATGCGCCGGATAGCAGCGGCTACCTGAGCATTTGGCTCAATTTTAGGCTCAGAGTTTGGTTTAGGCGTGGGTTCCCGATTACCCCTTTCATTCGAGGGTTGCTTATGTCCGCGCCTGCGATCTCGTGCACTGTGCTGACATAGATGACGTGGGTTCAACTATTTCTCCAAGAGACATACCTGACATAGATGACGATTCTTGAGACTCATACTGCTGAAAATTCATTGGCCCCGTTGTATAATTATAATTGGAGTTATGCCACCATCCTTGATCATACCCGTTTGGATTAGGGTTATACCACATTTGAGACCAGGATGAAAAATCTCCATAATTGTTGAGTGGGACACTCAGATTATCTTGATATTCGGGGCACATACCGGTTGAATGATCCCTGGCATAACAAATTTTACAGGTTGCAGCAGCCATTCTTTTTCTAATAGAGTTTAGTGCCTCTGAGTATGCAGACTTAGCGAAAAAACTAGTCGCATCGCCTTTCCCGCAAACAAAATCCAGTATATCACCAAAATACGGAGTGTTAGAAGCCATAAGCTATATAAAAAAAATAAGAGAAAAATAAATTAAAAATGAAAATAAAATGAACTCAAAAAGAAACAAATTAATCTGGCACCAGTCCCCGGCAACGGCGCCAAAAATTGACAGGTTGTCGAAACCTGTGCAATAATAAAACCTGCTCAAACTAAAGTTAATTTCTGTAGATAGTGGTAAGCAGGGTCGAATCCACAGGGACTGGGAGTAATTGTTTCTCTTTAAATTCACAGTGACAATGGGGTGTTTTTATCTCAGGGGTGACAATTTAAGCAATCCAACTAAAAGTAAAATAATAAAAATAAAATAGCCAACTAGAAATTAAATAACAATTTACTAAAATCAGAGGGTCTAGCCAAGAAATAACTTCAGCAATGGTTCACCTAATTGATCATCGATGAGCAAAGGCAATTCCAATTATTTACTAATAAATAGGTTATAACTGCCAAACAAGCGATGACAGTCAACCCCTCCTTACTGTGTCGATGATTAAGGTACGCCCATTAATCACTGCTCTAACTGAGAAATAATTTTAGGTACGCCCATAAGATTTAATTCCCCAATTGCCTTACGTATTAGAGGAGCTCTATTCTAATCAAATAACGCACTACCAGGGTTATTTTAGATTAACCCGCGTATTCCCCTGACACAAACCCAATTATGACAGTTATCACTATTTTGAGACAATTAAACAATTACGGATTTAACGTCCCAATTGATAATAGATTATCAAATTAACTAATTATCCGGATCTAAGACAATCAATTAATTAAACAATAATAAACACTGCAACCAGGGAATATGCAAATACTAATAAATAAAAGATAAAAGATAAAATTAAATCGATCTCACAATTTTAGGCGATCCAAAGCATCCGTTGTCCCTTGACTAGGGTGAGGAAATTAGTTCATAGTTGATGAACAAAATCCACCGAAAATTGGAGAGAAAGTCGCAGCCATCAATTGGAAACTGGGTAAACTTAATTCGATTGACCACTGACTAGAAAGAAAAGCTACAAAATACTTGATTGTTTGTTTGCTTCTGCTCCATACGAATGAAGAGAAAAACTACCACTAAAAGCTAAAAAGGAGACAAGTCAAAAGCCAGGCTAAAGGACAAAAAACTAAGAAGAGAGTCAGTGCTCTTCCTCTGCGCAATTCCTATTCTAATTAGCCTACTGCTCCTGTGCGGCGTCCGCCGCACGAGAAGAAGAAGCTCCCCGAGGTTTGCTTTCTTTTCCCTTTTTCTAGTTGCTGTCTTGGGTCAAAATTACCAAAAAGGTCTTGCATCTCCTTGTTCCAAGAATGCCCTTGATTGCCTGCTATTTGAACTCTTTCCCGATGACTGTCAAATTGGCCTTGATTATGATATTTTTATTCTACTCCCTGAAATAAATGCAAATTACGAAAAGTGAGTAGAATCTAATAATTAATTCACATTGGGTTAGGTAATAGAGGAAATTAATAATAAAATAAATGATAAAATCGCAACCTATCAGGGTTGCTTATGTCCGTGCCTGCGATCTCGTGCACTACGAGTACCCTCAATTTGTCTAACCAATCTAGGGTTAAAGCGTGAATATAACATTAAAGATAATTATATGCATAAGTAAGTAACAAAAGTACATATAGATCAAAAGCATGTATACATAACACAACTTTATCAAATAAATCACACGGTAATAGTCAGTTAGATACAAGCAAAAGGGAATTCCATGAAAGTATTTGAGTCATCAAAAATACTATATACCAACTAGATCAAAGGTTTAAAAACAACTAACGAAAAACTTTTCCCCTCTAGAGTTTCGTCCATACTCTATGAGAATAACACAATTCATATCTTAATTCAGGTTAATCATGCTTACTAACATCCGAACAAACCACATGAAGCTCTATAGAATCACATTTCTAGTTCGTCCAAGTCCTTTCTAACCTAGACTCTCATCTATTTAGTAGTCGGGTACAAGAATCCCCAAATAGAATAATTTACAATTCGAGCCGGTCGGTCCCAAGAGTAAATCATCCATATTAAAGATTCCTACCCGACATACATATATATCTTCCTCAGGTACCATGATAAAGATTTTTACACTTATAATGTGCACGGTTCATAGCTTATGCTCTAAAGAGCACTCATACCTTTAGACACATTCACGAAATCAGAACCATAACACCACTTGGCCCAACCTCACTCCGTGCAGAGACCACGCGAAATGGCTCTGATACCACCTTGGCCCGCCGAACCCTTTGGTTCACCTTAGGGTGAGGTGGGGCTGTCACAATTAGGCTCATTTGTACTCCAATTCTAAAGCTATTCAAGAATTTGCAAATTAAGGAATCTTGTCAAGAAAACCTTGAAATGTGTAAACATTAAGTTAACAGTAAATTTGTATATATGTCTGTAATCATTCTCCTCAAACTAAATATATCCAGATTGCTTTCAATTTTCTAAAAGATTTTCAGACTCAAGGCATGTTCTTTAATATTTGAATAATAAGTAAAAAACGAAACTCTTCTTCTGAATAACTTTAAGTGAAGTTGAATTTAAAAATAGGTAAAATATCAAAAAACTTCTCGTGGTTTGCCAAATGTTCAATTTAACTCTCTCTAGTTTGAAAACCTACATTATAACTCCTTGTGGTTTCAACTAAATTGAAAATTGGATAGAAAGCATCCAATCTAATAGTTGTACGTGAAATATCAATATTGCCCCTATATAAATGAACTCTCTGTGGTTTGCCGAATGTTCAATTTAACTCTTTCTAGTTTAGAAAACTACACTATAGCTCCTACGGTTTTGACTAAAGTGAAAATTGAACAGAAATTATTTCACGTATAGTGGCGCCAAAAATTGACAGGTGCCGAACCTGTGCAATAATAATTACCTACTCAAGAAAAATACAGATTTTGTATATAGCGGTGAGTAGGGTCGAATCCACAGGGACTGGGGATAGTTCGTTTCTTCTAGAGTTCAAAGTACGTATAGGGGGTTTTGAGATTAAATGCCAATTAAACAAATTAAATGCAGAAAGTAATTAATTCAAAGAAATAATTAAGAGAAGCTCTAGCCAAGGGTACACTTCAGAAATGGTTCATGCACTGATCATTGATTCGCAGATAATTCCAACTTTTATTAATAGATTGGTTATAGTTGTCATGCACGCGATAAACAACCAACCTTTCCTTAATTTATCGATAGCTAAGGCACGACCGTTAGCTATTTCTCTAACCCAAAAACAACCCTAGGTACGACCGTAGAATTTAATTTCTAAATTGCATTAATAATTAGAAAGGCTCAATCCTAACTAACAAACACACTACGAGGGTTTGTTTAAGCTAGATCGTATATTCCCCTGACATAAACCCAATTACGCCAGTTGCTACTGAGATAGAGATAACGAACAATTACGGATTCAATTACTCCTATTTAGCAAAAATAGCCTATATGAATAATTAATTATTGCGCACTAATCAATCATACACAAGGCCATAGCAATTAAAATCAAGGAACATATAAATACCAATAAATGAAGAAAATAATTAAAACAGATTCGATTTCACAGTAATTGTCGAACGAAATCGTCAGTTGTCCCCTTGACTAGAAGGAAGGCTTAGCCACGCCGCATAATTAAATCACCACACGAATTAATGGATTGCAAAGGCATTGCGGTTTTTTACTAGAAAGCAAGGGATAAATGGCGTTTTTCCCGTTGGAGAATATTGTCAAACACCTGGCGTGTGTCAGAGGCCAGTGAAAAGAAAGAAAAACTAAAGCTACCCTAAAAGCTAAACTAGAGCCGTCTAAAAGGATCCCCTTTTGCTTCTGTACGTCTTCCCTTAAAAAGCCAAAAGAAAGAAGCCTAAAAGCTATTTCCTGTGGTCCCCACACATGTGGACAAAGCCTCCAAGTTACTTCTTGGTGCAAGTCTCTTTACGTTGCTTTCTTTGAAAGGCCCAGATGACTAAATGCCTTTCACTAGCTTGTGGTCCCCACCAATTCAAGAGTCCAAGGTCCTTAGAAGTCTCCATTTTTCCCATAAAAGTCCCTCTTTTTTGGTAATTTTCTGCTTTGTTCCTGAAATTAAGTCCCAATACCAAATATAAGTAAATATTAATAATTAAAACAATATTTGGCAAGAATAAAAGGGGAAATTAACAATAAAATTACTAACAATTAACACTCTATCAGCAATATTGATATTTCATGCACATCCGTTAGATTAAATACTTTCTATCCAATTTTCAATTTATCAAAACCGCAAAGAGGTATAGTGTAGGTTCCAAATTAGAGAGAATTAAATTGAACATTCAGTAAATCACAATGAAATTTTTTGCTATTTTATCCTTTAAAAATCAAGAAAAAAGCTTGAAGGCAATCTTTTGTCTCTAACTTAAAGCTTAATGTCGAATAAGGGGGAAAATAGTAGAATAAGAAAACGATTTATTAATTAACATTAACCTAGAAATCAACGTAATCTAAAATTAAGAGACAAAAAACAAGAAGGTTATTATCGTTGTCATAAAATATTACCCTCTTGTATTGCTGCAAAGTTGCTCGGAAAGTGAAGGCTACTAATTGAGAATTATTTATTCGCGTCTTCGGATTGACAAGCACTAGGTAATGCCCTAGGTAAAGATGTTCACAATTACTCAAAGGTCAAAGCGGCCATTAACGGGTGAAATATATTGGGAATGGCAACGGAGAGGGCTGCGCTCCCCCACCCCTCGCCCCGCCCTCGCTCCGCCCTACTTTCACTACAGTGCTAATAAAGATTTATCATATAATTTTATTATAGTTAAATTTTAATAAATAAGTAAGTAATAAAATATCAATATATTATCAAATTATTATTCATTATAATTTTACAATTGAAACCTATAAAAACAATCAAAGAGAAGTAAGTGTAAACATCTGGAAATTTGAGGGATGTGCCATCACAAGGTAGTACAAGATTTTGCTATCAAGACATTCCTGATCAGATTTTGCTCCCACACTGACACTAGAAAACCTTTCCTGGCACACCCTCGACACACCATCACCCCAGCAGTTAATTTGCAGAACAGTTAGGGTACAAGCTAAATGCATAGCAGAGCATAGAAAATACCCCAGCAGCACATACCATCATACCTGTAACATCTGTAATCACAGGTAGAGCTGTTAATCGAGCCGAGTCGAGCCGAGTATTGGGCTGCCGAGCTCGACTCGAGTTTAATTCGAGCCGAGCTCGACTCGAGCTCGTTAAGAAAACGAGCTTTAAAATGTGTTCGAACTCGGCTCGTTAAATGTACATGTGGCTCGAGCTCGAGCTCGAGCTCGACTCGTTTATCACAAACGAGTCGAGCTTCACGAGCTCGAGCTCGAGCTCGTGCAAATTAACATTAATAAAAACCTATAATTTTTAATTTATATAATTTTAATTTCTAAAATGACAAATATGCCCTTCATTAACGAGTTCTAACGAGCTACTCGAGTATCTACTCGGCTCGTTAACTAAACGAGCATGTTTCGAGCTCGAGCTCGACTCGTTAACCAAAATTAACGAGCCGAGCTCGAGCCTTAACGAGCCGAGCTCTAACGAGCTTTCGAGCTACTTGATTGGCTTAACAGCTCTAATCACAGGGGATTGCCCAATGACGAGAGAAATGCTCAACACTCTCAGAGTTCTCCCTTTGTCAGATTCAAAGTTCGAATTCTTGGCTTGGCAATGGAAGGTGAGAAGGGTGTAGAGATGGGATGGGACGATAAAACTTAAAAAAAAAAAAAAAAATCTGTATCTCATGACACAACACATTTGACTAACTGAATAAGCACAAATACAAGATTGTATCAGATTCTGTATTCCCATTTTCCAGATGAAACAGGTCTTTTACATATAACTCACTAAGGTAAGTTTATATTCCACAGATACTTGAGATGCAAGTGTAAAGATCTGGAACAAAACATAAGTATATCCATCCTCAATATTTGAACAATCAATTTAATCAAATAGTACATTAATTTGTCATTAATACATAGCAACTTATTTATGCGTTACAATGACAAATATGACATCAATGTAAACAGAACCATACAGAAGATAACAACGCTTATGGCAGATGATCGTTAGCCTGACCATCTGTGTGAATTTCCGACGATGAAGAAGACTCCTCAATTTCTTCTGGTAACCATCCGTCTGAATCTCCATCTGACCATGAACAAGACTCGTCAACTTCTTCCGAGATAAGGATTTTCAGATCCATGTTTCCATAATCCATCTGTTGTTTCTTAATGCCCCGAACTACATCTCCAGCAGAGTATAGACACATATGCACCTCAATCAATTGAAGAGTAAAAGTATCCTGTAAACAAGAAGGGAGCTCTTCCAATTCCGCGCAACCCTCCAAAATTAATCTCTCAAGACTGGGAAAATGCACTCCTGTGCCCATCCACCTGACCATCGTCAAGGATTCCAATTTCAAGAACTTGAGTTTAGGGAAGATTTCCTCTTCTTCCATGTATTCAATGTCTCCCATGTCCCATTCCTCTTCCCCATCTGCTTGCCGGATTAATTTGAGAGCCTCAAGATTGGGTAGCTTTCTGATTGTGCAAATTATACTCCATGAGAAGTCCTCCAGTGTCAACTTTTTCAGATTCAAGGGGAGATGAAATTCAATACAATTTGCAGTAACTTTACCCAGTAGCAGCTTTAGTGATTCTAACTGACTCAGAGAGTCCATTGCCACGATCCTTGTGCCCTCACTAGAAGATTCCTCTGACTGTAGCAGACAGCATTTCAGTCTGCGGATATTTGGAAACTTCATCATCATCTTTTCCATGCTTTGCCCAAGATAAAGCTTTGGAGTGGAAAACGTGTGTAAATTGTATAACATACAGGAGCTTTCAGGATTTTCCTTTGCCAACCTAAGATCAATCAAAGCACCACGTACTTGTAGATGCCTCAATTTCTGCAATTTCCAAAAAATATCTTCCAACGATGAAAGAACAAAATCAGAATAATATGTTGTCACAGAAAACGTTTCCAAATTCGAGAGGTTTTCCAGCGAGGGTGGGATGTATTTGATCCAACCCGAAACAGCCAAGTACCTCAACTGAATGAGCAACCCTAATTCACATAGGAAAGTAAAACCAAGACTAATTTGTTCCAAATCCAACACTTGAAGAAGTTTCAGGTGACAAACAAAGGATGAGTTGTGTGATACTCCACGGCCCCCAATACCATGAGAAGAATGTAATAGAGAGCGTACATGGGGACAAAATATCTTTGACTTCACAAAATGCTTTGGCTGAGAGTGAATAGATAACCGATATGGGTAGTGTGGTTCATCAAAATTAAGAAATCCATCACATCCTCGTATCAAATGTAGAAAATTTTGATCTTCAGCTTTTCCCAAACAAAAGACATGCAACAAATCATGAATGTGACACGTCTTCACCCCGCCAATGGATCTTTGTTGCCCCTCCATAACCAAGCTTTTGTTGATTAGAGCTATTAAATAGCCTTCTGCTAATTTTTCAAGGCTCTCTGATTCCTTCTTTCGCACAAATCCTTCAGCCATCCACAGCAACATCAACCTCTTTACAGAAATTTCTTGGTCTTCTCTAAATGCACTGAAGTAAAGAAGGCATGGCTTCAAATGGTAAGGCAGATGCTCGTAACTCAACTCTAATATGCTCTTGCATTGTTCTGTGGCACCAATCTTGCTGTTTGAGTCTAGCCTTTCTGCTACCTCTTCCCAACGACCTTGATCTAGAGTCCCAAGAATTCCAGATATGATGACGATTGATAGAGGCAGTCCATTACAGTTTTTTGCTATTTGCCTCCCAAGAACACTTAGCTCTACAGGATAGCCACCTTCTATGGTAATTGACAGCTTCTTCTGTAGTAACTCCCAGCTTTCTTCTTCATCAAGTGGCCGAAGATGGTGAGATTCACCAATAATCCCATGATGTCGACTTGTTAAGAGAATTCTGCTTCCGTTGGTATCATCCGGGAAAGATATTTTCAAAGCATTCCATGCCTCAGTGTCCCAAATGTCATCCAAAACTATAAGATACTTCTGTTTCCTCAAGTGTTTGCAAAGCTTGTGAGCCAAATCATCTTCATCAAACTCCGAATATTGAGCTTTTGGATCAATGCATGCCAAGATCCCAAGCAACAGATCTTTTTTGCAATATACTTGAGAGATACAACACCATGCAAGAATATGGAAGTGAGATGTAATTGACGGGTCACGGTAAACTCTATCTGCCAGAAACGTCTTGCCTAGTCCAGGCATTCCCACAATGGAAATGATGTCCAACTGCAACGATCCTCCTATAAGTTGACCAATAATTGTTTGCTCCTGATCTTTCAGATCTACCACAGCTTTATTGATTGTTGAGATACTACCCTGTGATGGCACCTGGTGAAATACTCCACTCCACTTCCTTCCTGCTGTTTCAAAACAAATTACAAAGAGAACGAAAGATCATTAACAAAATCTGGAGAGCTAATATCATCATCTTTTAAACTATTGCAGGATATTACCTTGCGATGGCACATCCCTCAAACCATCGGTAGGTTTTTGGGCTTCGATGCTGTCAATCTCCCCTGTCTTAGTTTTAAGAAGCTTAATTTCTGCTGTGACATCATCAAATAGCATAAGAGAATAATATGATATATCTCCAACAATTAAGGAGTCAATAACAAACACTGCCTTGTATGCCACTTCCACAACATGACAACTAAGAGCTTGGAGCTCTTCAGGGTGGTTGCTTTGATCCCTGTTGTTTTCCAAGAATGATCTTAAGAATACAAGACCATCTTGCACTGTTTGAAGTTGAAGCTTTTCCTTATCTACGTGCTGCTCCAAATTATTTTCCAAGAATGATTTCAAGAATGACAAATCTTCTTGGATTGTTTGTGGTTGGAGCTTTGCATCCTGGCTGTGCTGCTCCGTGGCATTCTTTAAGTATAGCCTTAAGAAATGAACTCTATCCTTTGCAAAAGTAAGTATAGGATCAACTTTACAAGTTGCCAGTTCCTTCAGCTTTTCTTGGAGAAGATCGATAATCCCCAGCACATTAGTAGTAGGGAAGTTGAACCTTGGCACTACAGGATAGCTTTCGTCAACAGCTGCCTTGATAGTGCTTATCCTCCCCAGCAAACAAAAGAGCTTAACATCTATTTCCTCAGCTGAAGCTTTTTGAAGGTCATTCTGATAAAGTGAAAAAATTACAATCCCAGCGTCATTGACCACAGCTCCAATAAGATCCTTGATTTTTCCCTCTATCCCATCGTACTTCTCCTTATTGAGAATGTTTCTCAAAAATCGCAGTCCCTCAAAAAGCATCCGCAATTGATGCTTCAAAGATACCACAAAATAGGCAGGACAATTTAGTAGTAACTCCCCAAGATGACCTAGGAGAGAATCAACAAATTCAGCCACTATAATCACATCCTTCTTGGCAGACAGAGTGGGGGAAGTTGTTCCAGATTCAAGGACGCAAATATATGCGAGATGGGCTCGGTGATCAACACGCATGATCTTGTCTGTTAATTCAGAAATCTTTGTGTCCATCCAGTTGAGCTCTTGATAGTCATATCTGAAAAACCAGCAAATGTAACAAAGATGTGCTGCAGATAAAGCCACAACTGCACACTGCTCCAAGAGTTTCCTCTTGGGCTTGCCTTGCAAACTGGCAAAGAGAATGAAAGTTCTAAGGAACACTAGCTTCTCTTGAAGCGGTTCCAACAATTTTGCAAGTCTTGAATCACAAGCTTCGCCCCAGATGACAATATCCTCAAGGTTTTTTAAGAGAAAATTGAAGAGTTCCATGAATTCATCTCTCAAGGCAGAATTGGATTTTAAAAGGCTATCTACATACGAATTACGACCCTCGCTGCAATAGCCGTACCTTTTGAATAAAAAGTCCGGCATCTCAACATACAATTCACTGAATTTTTGCCTATAACTCTTTAAGATTCTTCTTAAATTGGAGATCGCCCCAGCCAATTCGCTGGGGGGCAATCCATGCTCCAATTGAGCAAGAAAAGAGCAAAACTGCTGCCAATTTTGACAATACCACTTATCTTCGAGGCGTCTCCACCGGTCACCACCGAACTCTTCCGGTATTGTTGGGTCACCACGGAACTCTTTCGGTTTTGTTGGGTTCACTAGAACAGGTTCCAAGACTGCTGCAAATCTTGAATCACAGCGTATACCGAGGCGGAGAATGAACTCAACATCCTGTTGGAAGGATCCGAGAAGATCAATGAATTCATCGTTCTCATGATACATCTCTTCCCATCCACCCGTCAAGTCATGCTCCCATCTCTTCTCATGATATTTTTTCTTTAGAAAGATGCATTTTCTTATACGGTATAAATTTTTCATCCTGTGGTAGTTTTGATCAAAGGCCATTCTCTCGAAATAATTCTCCCTTCCCTTGTTCTCAAAATTGTCGTACCATTTGGGGCGGAATATCTGAAGCCAATTGCGCTGGTCCTCTCATTTTTAGGTCTACTCAGGAGTAAATTCTATCCAAGTTGCTTACATGAGTTTCACTTTCAAGTTTCAACATCCTTGGATTAAGAAGAAACCTCTTAGTTATTAGTTATCTAACACTTATTCCACGGACCTCAGAAAAGTCTTGGCATGCTTAAGAAAAATTATGCATTCCAACGTGCAAATTGGTGTGAAATGTTCAATCCCCAAACCCCACCCCACGCAACCCAAAAATAAAAAAATAGAAAAGAAAAAAGAGGTTTAAACTTTAAAGTATTGTTTATATATATTTGTGGTTCTGCATATTACCACATAATCCTCTAATGTTTGAAAATATCTATATAAGCCCCTTACAGTATTATGTAAAATAAAAAAAAAAACTAGATGTGCTTCAAAAAGATATATAAAAAAGACAAAAAAAAAATATAAAGGGATTATTGTTCTTTTTCTATTTTCATGGTCAGTGCCTCACACTTGTATTTTATTTTGCCAAGTTAAATTAATGTTAACTATTCTAGTTTTCATTTTCATAGGGTAGCATAGTGTATATTCTTTCCAAATAGCAAATAGTTTTGTTATGCCATTCATTTAAAAGTTGTAACTTGAAAGATGAAAACTCATTCTTTTGCAATATAACCCATTGTATTAGTTAATAGCACAATTTTGCTATCTGTTAGTACATATGTTCATTTCCTCTTACTAAGAAAAAATTAGAATGAATTATGTTAAGTTTTTTAATACAATTTGTTAGTAAAGAAAGCTTAATTACAAAAAAAAAATTCCTATTTTATGTTAACAACTATAAGCTTTCCTTATTTGGCTCATAATTTTTAGTTGAAGATTATTCTAATTTCAATTTAAATGCAGTTTATTAATAAAAAAATTTTTACAGTAGCTAAAGATTGAATAAATTTCATGTATTTATAATAAAACTAAAAATTGAGCATCAGGAAGTCTATATTTTACTTTTCGTATTGCACAATGGAACATGTACAACATGTAGTAATAAAATTTGATATTGGGTTTGACCAAAAATGAAATTACAATTTTAACAATCCGTTTTGAAAACTAAATTAATTTTGACACAATTACTTTTATATTTATACCGGCAAAAATATTACAAATCACCAATTAAGATTGTAAATTTAGCTATTTCATGTCTTATGTGGAAAACATAATATATAATATTTTCAATGTAAATAATATCTTAGAATAGGACGAAAATTTCTATTATCAAATCTTAGTGTCACTTTTCATTTAGAATTATTGGAGTTGAAAGAAAAAAAGAGAAAAACCTAGGTGTTTCCATAGAAAAATTTTTAAAGAAAGACAAAAAAAAAGTTTTTTTTTGAAAGAAAAACCTAGGTTAAGCAACATGGTTAAAAAAGCTAAAGTCAATGGTTGAAAATTACATTATACATGTGTTTGTTATCCAAAGATATGCTTAGGAAAATTTGAGAGAAGGGATAATGGAGAGGAGGCTACTCCTTTAGAATTAGAATGCTATCCAAATGTTGTGCCAAATGGGCGTAAGAAGGACGCTACTTTCAAGTTTCAAGCTAAAGTTAAGGACTTTAACCCATTAAGTACACTTCAAACACGCTAACAACAATGTAAACACGCCAACACCAATGACAATACTATTGACTTATAACCCATTAAACACGCCAATCACAACATAGATCGTATTGATCAAACCTTTTACCCTTTGAAAATTGTATTAGTGAAGAAATTTCTTGGGGCTCAGAGATGTTGATTCATGTCTTAGTTCACCTTTTTAACTCAAATGTTGGCCACAAAATGTGAAATCACGCTAGGATATAGGATTTTATAAGTAGTCGTATTGAAAATTTTAGTTTGTAAAATTCAGGGTCAATTCACTTGAATATCCTTTCTTTTATGGATGGTGAAAAAATAACAATGACTTGAATAATGTTGCAGAGCCTTTGGGCCATGCTCCTTCAAGACTTCCATGACATGGTTGACGAAGAGTTTCTACGAATATTCTTGTTCCTCTTGTCCATATTAAAGCAGCAATTGAGAAACACAACTTAAAAGCTGAAAAGATTTATATGTTATGCATCGTGCCAAACCATTCTTTCATTTGTCTCCAAATTTCTGGAGAACTTTTCAAAGAATTATGGAGATAAAAGCTTCTGAAATTATACAAGAGCAGTGTGATGCTTAATTTGATTTTCATAGAAACTTTCGTGGATCTATGAAATTTCTTAATCCGGAAATATACACGTAATTAATACAAGATAGCAATTGTTTGAGATATTTCTTGAATGGTGCTCTAATTTTACATGCAAAGCGCTAGAAATTTAGTTGCTAAAAAAGTTTTACAAGTAAGGATTTATTGGAGTGATTGAGCAGTGAAAGGGTTCATAAGAGAAAAAAAGTGAAGCAAAATAGATGTTAAAATTTGGTATTGTGCATAACTCATGAAGTAATAAGACATCCGTACAAAATCAGATAGATAGCAAATACAGAGACGACCTCTCCTCTTTAGGTTAGGTCAGAAAGACTTTAATTTCTAACTTTTAACATTTCTTTCACCTTTTACAATAAGTGAATCGAGAAAAGAATAAATCGCACTACATTTTTGTCCACATGCAATTCTGTAGAAGACCCGTCAGTTCAATTTCTAATCAACATTGTTAAATTTTCTACCAGATTCAAGACATTAGCGTGTCTCAATTGGAATGCTTAGCATAGAAAAATATTGTGTGACAATATGTAATATTCTCTATAGTAAGGTGATGTGATGACAAAACGATAGGGAAATATGTTGAATTGATGACCTCTAGAAATTAGCCCCACAAGATGATCTGTGACAGAATTCTAAGCAGGAAAGTGATGTAATTACAAAATTACATTCAAATTGATGATATTGGCACGGCCTGATTACAGCCTTGAAACCGTTGAGAAGTAATGTAGAGACGACATTAGTGAAGTCATTGCTGGAGATATCTGTAAATCTTCCGAACATAATTTTTTTTTTTTTTTCTGAACGTGAGTTGATTCTTCAAAGTGCTAATGGGTCCAAAAAACCAAATAGCTTTCCAAGTCTTGGAATTTGGAAAACTTCCGAGTTAGTCATGTTGGAAACATGTCACCTTTATATGCGTGTTGGGGACGTCAAGGACTTCCAATTTTCTTCAGAATTAGCTAATTATCGTGCTAAGCAGTGAGCCTTTCAAGAAATTGCAATTCAAACCAAGACTTCTCAATAAACGTTTTTCAAGTTCATTGCCCAAAATTGAAACTTAAGTTTCCCAAGCATGGTGGAATTGCAGTTTGCATGGTTGATTTGTTTTTAGACAAGTCAAGGACTGTCAGTCCTGCTCATTTGCACATAGAAAGTAGCAATGGATGCCGGACTTGTGATTAAATCTGGATTTTATAACAACTAGATTTTTTTTTCTAATTGGTGAACCGAAAGAAGAAAATTAAGACATTATCAAGAAAACTTTTGTTTAACTTTGTATCGGCATTCAGCATAGGACGGATTACTAGTTACGTGTTTGTAGATGAACAACAGGCCTTGTCATAGTGATGTCTCCGTTCTTGGAAAAAAATATTCTAAATTGTGGAAAAAAATATTAAATAGAGTCAAGTTTTTGGAAAAAAAAAAATTGTGGTCCAAATCAACCTATCCTTACTTTTCTAAATTGTGAAATAATCACAATGACCTGAATCCTTCTACAGATTCTTTGGGCCATCGTTCTTCCTTGACATAATTGGCGAAGACTTTCTGGGAAAATTCTTGTTCCTATTGTCCATTTTAGAGCAATTGAGAAACACAATTTAAAAACTGAAAAGACTTACTACATATTCATATAGTATCCAAAACCATTTTTTCATTTGTCTCCTAATTTCTGGGAAATTTTCAAAGAATTATGTAGATAAATGCTTCTAAAATATATGAAAATAGTGTAATGCTTGAATTGAGTGTCATAAAAACTTTCACGGAATTGTGAAATATTTTCTTGTATATGTGTACATACATACATACATACATACATACGTGCAAGCATAATATATGCAACCATTTTTTTTTTAACCTATTACAATTAGTTAGTCTAGGAAAACTAGGATTAGTCTGGAAAGGGCAGCTCCCAGATTGATTCCATGGAAGACCTATGAGTCCAACTTCAGCTCAACATTGTTAAAATTCTTGCAAGGCTTAACATGAGGCCCAACTGACAATTGTGTGATAGTTTGAATTAGAATCTGGTAAATAGCATTTAGGAAGGGCCCAAGTCCTAAGGCCCGCCCAACTGACATCTCTAATATTTCTTTGCACAAGAAAAAAAAAAACCATTTTCCTTAGAAAATGGTTTCTACATCCATATAATATCGGTTAGGCAGAGAATGGCAATGTATTTTCTTTAGACTTTAATGGCAATGAATAATGACCAATAAAAAATAACAATTAGATTTCTTTATAAGTATTACTAGTCGATTTGAGTCATTGGAGATAATGTTGCTTGCTTCGGAAAGTTATCGTTTTGATCAAATAAATTAAGCGTAAAAGATGAAGGACAATAAATTAGATACGGATAATGAGCTTCTCACAATTTTCTTTTTAACAAATGTCTTCAAATACTTAGATTCATGTAAACACACTAAAATTGTCTTGAAGACTATTCTTGGATCATGTACAAACAAGCTGACAAGATATTTTTTTTAAAATATTATGATGTATTTACCCTTTATCATGTACCCTTTGAAATTTTTTAATAAACAGCTCAGAGTTTAGGTCTAACCCCCCGTCACTTTTCGGTTATTTTTTAAATTAAAGAAAAAAAAAAAGCGGACAAGATACATAATCATTTGCACAGATTATGGAAAGCAAAAGATTAAAAGAAAATGTAGAATGAGGGAGAAAACATAAACCTTAGAAGATGATCAAATAATGGAAAATAAATAAATCATGAAATGAGCAGAATTTACAAACCTAAAATCATTCAGAAGATAAACCAGTCCATTACCTACAAGCGAATAAAACCCGAGAAAGCTTAACTCTCAAAATGGTGTCAACTTTGATACATATTAATATATTACTCCTTTGATTATCCCGCATTTGGATTGCTATTTTTTTTAGTCTTTGTAGAAAAAATTACTGTAGTGATTTGACATATGTGAAGTAAAATGTGATTGAAAAATGTGATCATAGAAAATATACCAATTTTTTAGGAGAAAGCAGCAATCCAAACTTGGTGGATCAATAAAGAAAACATGTGTGTGTGTGTGTGTGTGTGTGATGCTAGGGGGGAAAAACTGATTATTCAACGCATAGAGAGAAATTGAATAGATATAGACTGAAAATTTAAAAAAAATATATATATATATACACACACACAATCAGATAGACATTTGTGACTTCATAAGATCAAATGCTTCTTTGTAAAACTGTGAACTCTTATCTAGTTAGGCATTTTGAAAAACATTCTTCCTTTCTTTTCTTTTCTTTTCTTTTATGTGAATAAAAAGGCTGTAAGGAATTTTTCCCCCCCTTTTTGGGTCAGAGGGAGGCTAAAGGTAGCAAGAGTTTGTGCAAAATGGAATAGTCCTCTAAGGTCTAACCGCATGGGTTACAGATAGTGAACAATTTCTTGAATTTCATCAATTTCTTGAAAATAAATCATTACAAGAATCTCATTACAAAATACAAAGTAGTTGAGATCAACATTCTACTTACAAGGCGAACTTAATTTTAATGGTTAAATGGGGAAAGCGAACATCAATTATGCAAGCTTTTCAGACCTGGGAAAAACTAAAGAAGAAAGATAATGTTATAATTGGTAATTATGCAAAGGAATAACATCAATTATTTGATAATAGGGGGTAGAAAAAGAATGCTTTGCTTACCAGTTATGTAAATTATTGCACTGCCCTTCTTAAGTGCCTATGTGGATCCATTTCCTCGGTCGCCTTCGCAATTTGAACGACTCTTCGACAATCGTACTTGGTTTTCCGGTTGAGAAAATGAGACCTCCCATAACTAATCCGAGCACCAATGCACAGCCATATCCCAGGAGAACAGCTTTCCAAGTGAACCCATCAAAGAATTCAGAATCATCATATTGTTCTTCAGCTTCCCATGGCATGGCTGGCGGTGGTAGTGCCTCTGTATCTCCGCAATCTTTCGTCAGGGGAAATCCACGCAAGTCCAAGTTCCTTCTGTATGAATCATCTCCAAATGTATCAAAGTGCCTTCCTCTTGGAATGGGTCCGACAAGGCGATTTTCAGAAAAGTTTAAGAATTCAAGAAAATCCAGATTCACTAGCTCCATAGGAATGGTTCCTTCAAGTCGGTTCCAAGAGAGGTCCAGAGATTCAAGCATACTCAAATTCCCTAATGCCTTAGGAATTGGGCCACTGAAGTTATTATGAGCGAGAGAGAGTGTTTGAAGAGAATGAAGGGATCCGATATTCTCGGGAATTTGTCCTTCGAATCTGTTGCTTGAGAGGTCAATCACTGTTCGAGTTATTAAGACTCTTTCAAGACTATAGTCCACCCCTTTGATAACCAAACTCACAGAATGGACGTAATAAGGTCCTTTTCCTTCAAAAAATGAGTCCTCTGTCATATACTCAACTCCCTTTTGGTCATCCTCTGAACTTTTCATAGCTGCGAAGTTGTCGAGGATTTCCGTAGGTAGAGCACCAGTGAGCACGTTGTGGGATGCATCAATAATTCTCAACACTCAACAGAGGAAATGGACTTTTCGTCTGACAATTGCCAATTGCTCCGTGAAATCGATTAGATCTCAATATTAGGACCCCCAGGTTAGAAAGAATTTCCAACCAAACTGGAAATTTATCATCTATCTTGTTGTTCCCTAAATCAAGGAGTTCCAGACCTTCACAATTGGCTAAAGATCGTGGCAATGACCCTTGCAATTGATTGTCATTCAGCATAAGAAACCACAGATAGTTTCCATTTGAAAATGTTGTGGGAATGGTGCCAAAAAGCCTATTATTTCCCAAATCCATAATTTCTAGATACGCGGTGGAGTTTCCCAAGCATTGAGGAATTGGGCCGGACAAATTGTTATTTGACAAATCAAGAATACCAAGAAAACTTAAGTTACAGATAGAAGATGGTATTGGGCCCTGAAGTGAGTTCACATCTAGAGAATATAGATCTGGAGTAACAGGTAGTGGGTCTATATGGTACCGGTCAAAAAGTTATGTGAAAGGCTCAAGTAGAACAACTGATCCAAAGTCTTAGACATGAACCGGCTTGGAATTTTGCTGCAAATCATGTTGTTTGAGAGGTCCAGAAATTCTAAAGTCTCTGAATTTCTAAGAAACTCTAGAAACTCCTTTATCTGGCAAGAAGACAATCCCAAGACCCAGAAATCTGGATAGGAAATGCTCACATTGTTTGTAGTGTTCCATGGTGCTTCACTGTTAAAAGCGTTGTTTTGAAGCTTATTGGAGTCCACATATAAGTCTTGTCTTACCCCCGTAAAAAGGTTAGATGAAAGGTCAAGGTAGGATAGGGGCGGAATGGTAAAAATTGATGGAGGAATTGAACCGCTTAGTTGATTACTGGAGAGATCTAAATGTTCAAGATGCTTAAGGTTGAGAAGTGAGATCGGAATGTTCCCGGACAATAAATTATGACCAAGTGACAGCCTACTTATCTTTTGTGAAATGAAAAATTTATCTGGAATATTACCTCGAAGATAGTTATCGTCCAGATGCAATTCAGTAAGCTGTGTAAGGTTGCCAATTGATTCAGGAATGACACCGAAAATTTGACAATAACTTAGATCCAAATGATTTAAGGACCCCATGCACCCAATTGAATCTGGCAGTGCAGCGGAGAAACTTGCACGTGATAGGTCCAACTACCTCAGAGAATTTGAAATGCTGTAGTTCAACTTAGGTAAACTAACAGTAAGATTCTCATTGCCACCTAAGAAGAGAACTCGCATATTTGGCAGATGAAAAACATTACTCGGTAGATTACCTCTTATTCCAATATCCATGAGGTCTAGATACGTCAAAGATGAAGAAAAATTCACCCTCAACTCGGATGAGATGCTCACTGATAAAAGCGACAATGCTCTTAAATAGATTTTGATATCTTGCTAGTTTGTTATTTTGATAACTTTAAAGTGATTCAAGGTCGATAGAAAGACATTGTTCAGAAAATGTGAAATAGCAAGACATTTTTAGTTTAATCCCCAAGTGTTTCTTTTTTTTTTTTTTTTTTTTTGTCCGGCCTCTTCTTATAAGGTTTGGAGTCTCCCCATAAATTAAAAAAAAAAAGAGACTATGAAATATAGAATATACTGATATATAAAGTATCCATTTAAACTCCATCCCCGAGTACAGACTAAATATCTTGTTTTTAGGGTACGAAAAGAATAATGGTTATTAGACGAAGTATGAAACTGATCTTTCAAGAGTTGAAAATAGTGAAATGACTAAAGAACGTTAAAATTTCACACAAGACTTAATTTGAACAAACTGCAAGCATACGTTCAAAAGTGTGTAGGTTCTTGTAAGGCTTTTATAATACTTTGTTCTAAATGTACAAGTTAAGCACACCAAAACAGAGGGAGTAAGCCCCCTTTAAAATTCTAACATTATTTCCACCCCTAATTGTGTAAACTTTTGGATAGAAATTTTAAAATTTTGTTGAATAAATTAATTAGTTCCACCTATTATTCTGTACGTTCAGGACACAAAATAGAAATACCTTTCCTATAAGATGTACACAAAACTGATAAGAGGGTTTTTTTTTTTTTTGAAGGAAATGATAAGAGGTTTGACACAGGCCGTCCTTAGGTTTAGGTAAATGTATTTTTTTTTCAAGGTAAATGTTTGATAAGTGACTTTGAAGCATCTTCATGATCAATAAATCCATTGGGTTTAAAAAGTGATGCGATTTGTTGCTCATCATTTGCATACGTTGTTCTACGCGTAATAATTGACAGTAAAATTAAAATTAAATATTAAATATTTACATTTCAATCTTTGGATTCTTTTTTCACATACTTCAACTGTCACCTGACTCTACCTATAAGAAAAACATCTTACAACTTTCTTTGAATATGACCTCCTCCACACCTATATATAAACCGTTATGCTGATCATAAATATGTCAAGCAAGAATGAAGAGACAAATAACATTTTTTAGTGCTTTAGTTTTCTTCTTTCTATTGCAACCTCAAGGAGTGATCTGTTTCACTTTCTTGGGAGATCATTTGTGCCGTCATGATGACACTGTTGCTCTGCTTCAATTCAAATAAATGTTTAGCATTTCAACTTATGCTTATCTAGATTATGAGGATTTGGGTCAGTATTCATATCCAAAGACAACACATTGGAAAGTTGCAATTGGGACGGCATCACATGCCACAATCTCACCGGTCGTGTGATTGGGCTGGATTTGAGTTGTGGCCAGCTTCAGGGAGTCATCCATCCAAACTCTAGCCTTTTCCATCTCTCCCATCTTCGCCGCCTCAACCTTGCTTTTAACAATTTCACCGGTTCACAGATTTCACACCGATTTGGTTCGCTAAAAATTTTGACCCACCTCAATCTCTCATTTTCAAATTTTGAAAGTGAATTTGCTTCAGAAATATCACACCTTTCCAACCTAGTTTCACTTGATCTTTCTTTCAATAAGTTTTTAAGATATGAACCTAGCAATTTTGAAACGATGCTTCGAAACTTAGGGTGTGTTTGGTTCTACAGAATTGAAATTAAATTGGAATTGGAATTCTATAGAATTAGAATTCTATGACTTGGAATTCCAAAACATTGGAATTCTTTTGTTTGGGTAATGCATAGAATTGATACAGAATTCATTTGGAATTCCAAATTCTTTGTTTGGATGGGAGAAGAATTCATTAAAAATTAGAATTGTTTCCAACTAATATTTCCTTACATAAAAAATATCTTTTTTTCACTATATAATAATTTTTTAACATTTAGCTAATTGTTACTAAAGCTTTAAGGAAAAAGCCAATTAGTGCCTTTAATAATTTATTTTTTCTTGCATTTAACTAATTGTTACTAAAGCTTTAAAGAAAAAAAAAACAAATTAGTTCCTTTTCTGCACAAAAAAATTATTCTTGTTTTTTTTCTTAATTAAATTATATCAAATAAAAAATAATTGTATATTCTAACTTAAAAAGTAATTAATATTTATCAAATTAAAACCTTGATACTTTTTTTAAAGTTAAGAACTTTAAATTTTAGAAAATCAAAAGCCTACTCTATGATATGAATTGGGGAGGAAAGTCATAACTTGTACCTATTAAAAATGTTTGAGTTTTGTATCTTACAAGAAATTCTAATAGATGAATATGCAAACAAAGTGATTTTAGCCAAAAAAAAAAAAGAGAAAGAAAAGAACAATTATACATTGCTACTATTTTTCAATAAATGGCCATTCTAATATTAATTAAGTCCGAATAAGTTCCTATCAAATTTCAACTTCCATGATGGTCTTGTCTAATTTGATAGTCAATAAACATTGCTCGTGCTAAAGCATTCCTAAATTGTGTCCACTCGCTAGTTGGTTGAACTGTTCGAATTTGATTCTCATTAATAGCATTTACACCACCATCATTATTTGGACCATCATCTTCCATTCCATTTTCCTCATCTTCATCATCATCATCAATCTCATGTTGTACTCTTCACATCTCAGTATCAACTTCATCCAAGTAAGGATCATTTGGTTGTTCTATGCGAATAAGATTATGAAGGATAGCATATGCATTAATTATCATGACATGAGTCTTAACATCAAAAAAAGATGCATCTCTCAAAATGGCCCATCACTTCTTGAACAAACCAAATGTCCTTTCAATCACATTTCGAGCAATTGAATGTCAAAGGTTGAATAACTCTTTAAAATTTTGAGGCTTGTTCCCGCTAGCAAACCATTCACTAAGATGATATCTAACTCTCCTATATGGAGCTAAGAAACCAGGGCTATTTGCATAACCCGCATCAACAAGAAAGTACTTGCCTGTTGTGGAGGCCAATTGTGTATTGTCCGCCTCGGCAACGGGTGCCTGGAGGGGGCCTTCCCAGGATTCGATCCCTAGTCCCTTAGAATAAGGGGTCTTGGGGATGCTTCCTGGTACCACTTGAGATTGGAGGAGGGCCTCCCCAGGATTCAATCCCTAGTCCTTTAGGATAAGGGGTCTTAGGAATGCTTCCTGGTACCACTTGAGCCTGGAGAGAGCCTCCCCAAGATTCGATCCCTGGTCCCTTAGGATAAGGGGTCTTGGGGATGCTTCCTTGAGCCAAGTGGTACCAGGAAGCATCCCCAAGACCCCTTATCCTAAGGGACCAGGGATCGAATCCTGAGGAAGCCCCTCTCCAGGCACCTGTTGCCGAGGCGGACAAATACACAATTAGCCTCCACACCTGTAATGTTGGACAACAAATTGTTACTCATTTATAGTTAAAAGAAAAAAAAAACACTTGATATCTAATTGTCACATACCCTTGGGAACAATTAATGGATCTGATCTAACTAACGCATCCCGTAGAACTCTACTATCTGCTGCAGAACCTTCCCATCCAGGCAATACATATGTAAATCTCATGTCACGGGAGCATACACTGACAGGTTGTTGAAGCCTGTGCAATAATAAAACCTACTTAAACTAAAAGTAATTTCTGTAGATAGCGGTGAGTGGGGTCAAATCCACAGGGACTGGGAGTAATTGTTTCTTTTCAAATTTACAGTGACAAGGGGGATGTTTTTATCTCAGGAGTGACAATTTAAACAATTCAACTAAAAGTAAAATAATAAAAATAAAATAGCCAACTAGAAATTAAATAACAATTTACTAAAATCAAAGGATCTAGCCAAGAAATAACTTCAGCAATGGTTCACCTAATTGATCATCGAAACAAGGGCAATTCCAATTATTTACTAATAAATAGGTTATAACTGCCAAACAAGCGATGACAGTCAACCCCTCCTTATTGTGTCGGTGATCAAGGTACGCCCGTTAATCACTACTCTAATTGAGAAATAATCTTAGATACACCCATAAGATTTAATTCCCCAATTGCCTTACGTATTAGAGGAGTTCTATTCTAATCAAATAACGCACTACCAGAGTTGTTTTAGATTAGTCTGCGTATTCTCCTGACACAAATCTAATCATGTCAGTTGTCACTATTTCAAGACAATTAAACAATTACGGATTTAATGCCCTAATTGACAATAGATTACCAAATTAACTAATTATCCTGATCCAAGACAATCAATTAGTTAAATAACCATAAGCACTGCAATCAGAGAATATGCAAATACCAATAAATAAAAGAAAAGATAAAATTAAATCATTCTCACAATTTTCAGGCGAATCAAAGCCTCCATTATTCCTTGACTAGACAAAGGGATTTAACTCAGCCGTTGTCTACTCCTACCGAAAAGAAAAGAAAAGAAACTAAAGATAAAAAGAAAAGTCAATATCATCCAATTTGCTTGGGACCTCCATAGACAAGAACCACAAAGAGATGATAGAGGGAGAAAATCAAAGTCTAGCCTACCAAAAGTCTCCACTACAAGACGAAGAAGACCAAAAGGTCAAAAGAAAAGCTAATCTATCCTAGTACTCCCCTGCAATTCTATTTCTAAATCCTATCTAAGTAGCCTACTCCTACTGTGCAGCTTCCGCCGCACGAGAGGAGCAAGACTCCCGAGGTTTGCTTTCTTTTCCCTTTTTCTAGTTGCTGTCTTCGGTCAAAATTACCAAAAAGGTCTTGCATCTCCTTGTTCCAAGAATGCCCTTGATTGCCTGCTATTTGAACTCTTTCCCGATGACTGTCAAATTGGCCTTGATTGTAATATTTTTGTTCTACTCCCTGAAATAAATGTAAATTACGAAAAGTGAGTAGAATCTAATAATTAATTCACATCAGATCAGGTAATAGGGAAAATCAATAATAAAATAAATGATAAAATTGCAACCTATCATACACCTAAAACATTTGTTGCTATCTCATTCTTCCTATTCCTGTATCTTCCTTGATCTCTACGAAGAACATGTACTTTAACATAAGTACCGTCTAACGCTTCAAGACAATCCTGTATTATAAACAAAATATCATAAGTTGATGAATCTTGTAAATATTATCTTCATTAATAAATATCAAAAAATATTGATTACCTGAAACCATTCCGATTTTTCATGCTCGTAACCTTCCATTTCCGTTAGAATCTAATAATTAATTCACATCAAGCCAGGTAATAGGGAAAATTAATAATAAAATAAATGATAAAATTGTAACCTATCATACACCTAAAACATTTGTTGCTATCTCATTCTTCCTATTCCTGTATCTTCCTTGATCTCTAAGAAGAACATGTACTTTAACATAAGTACCGTCTAACGCTCCAAGACAATCCTGTATTATAAACAAAATATTATAAGTTGATGAATCTTGTAAATATTATCTTCATTAATAAATATCAAAAAATATTGATTACCTGAAACCATTCCGACTTTTCATGCTCGTAACCTTCCATTTCCGTTTCAAGCTGGATAAGATAGTGTCTCCCCAATTTTATGATAGCACGTAGAACTATATTAAATTATCGACTAATTGTCTCACCTGATCTTATGAAATTAAAATTGACAGTGCGATTCTTAAAGTTCTGAGCCAGAACATAGAGAAACATTGCAACTGCTTCTTCAACAGTAATATTTCTAGTATCCCTCAACCCACAATGCTCTCTGAAATTTGTACATAAAACAGTAAAACAATGTTTATTGAGTCGAAATTGCTCTACACAAACTCTATTGTTTTCGTAGTAAAGATGCCTTAGATATATTTCCAAGTGCTACTTTAAAGTCAAAATAAGGCTCCTTTACTATATGTTTCTTATGCCACCAAACTACTAATGTGGCTACTGTTACCATATAATTTGCAACTACCACTTTTGTCTTTTTCGCTTCTTGCTAGTCTCCTTCGTTATCCATGTCAATAGCCAAATTCTGCAATTCAAAATCATGACAACAATAAGAAAAGGTAAGTCAAAAGACCAAATCATGCCAAACTAGCTAAAACGCATATACCCCCCCTCCCCAACCCCAAAAATAATTAGAGAAACATGTCAAAGAATAATAGAAATCAAGGGACGAAGAGATGTCTTGTGGACCCTCTCTCCCTCTGATCCGTCTACATGCCTGATTCAACTAAGTAGTCTCTTTTCAGAGACGGTTCTGAGTTCCTCGAATGCTCTGTATCTAAAGCATAAATGCAGCTTTAGCACCAGCTATTCACCACCTTCACCTTGACACCCTTTACCACAGATACAAGGAAGACTGGAGTTACGATCTTTAGCCTTTAAGCATGCCCGAATTTATGTCAGCCCGCAACTTTGCTATCAAGAAGAATGCACCGACTTCACTTAAACGCAGGACAAGGTTAAACCAGCCTTCCTGTAACATATTAGGAAAAATCAAACACATTTAAATGTACGTTAAGAGAGAGTGTGTGCGAGAATTTATGATGGCATTAAATAGTCCAAAACACATATGCATCACAATCCATGTCCATTGACAAGAAGTTAGCAGCCTTGACACGATACATAAAAGATTTTTCAGACCCTGACCTGACAGCAAGTTTTTCCTTTAAGAAAAAAAACAACAGACAACAAGATAAAGTGCTCTATAAATTGAAGACAAGCAAGCATTTCAAGAATAATTACCCAGCACTTAATTAGTAAACATTGCCACCCATACAAAGTATCTTAGTTTATTGCACCTTCCTTCAAAAAATGCCATACAGTTGGCTAATATCTCTTTTTGAACAGTGTACTTACCTTACCTCACAAGTTGAACCAACGATTAGGAACTATGAAACATTGGATCCCTTTTTACCCAAGCTAATGAAACTAGAATCAGCTACTATTACATAATTAGACAAGTAAATCCTATTGGATATTATACGAAATTATCCAAACTAATAATTAGACTAATAGAAAGGAATTAATGGGAGTTAAACAATTAACCAAACTACTAACTGGACGAATAGAAAGGACTTAATCAGGGCAAAATTAAACAGAGTCCGATAGACAAAAGTAAAGTTTTGAAGCCCCAATTATAGTTAGAAAATAGATTCTCCAATTATATGACAAAGGTTCGTCAAACTCTAAACGACACAAGCTAACACTGCAAAAACTACAAAGAAATACAAGTCAGATGGACTACGATTGGACTAAAGATAGAAATCAACTAGGTAATTGATTAATATTTAAATTAATGCCACAAATATTCCATTCCATTTCCAAAAGAAAGCAGAAAAATACAAATATTTGAGCACAAGATATAGTGCGTCAATAACAAGAAATTACCCTCAAATAGATAAGGCGAGTAATGGAGAATCCATGTACAAGGGATGCCCACAACATGTCGTGTTGAGAAGGCTATCTCCGGCGGTCGTCTTTAGCTATAGCTATTGGATTCACTGGATTTGAGCCAATTTACAGAAAGAAACCCTATAATTTCACTCTTAACATGCGTAAATGAGAGTAGATGTTCAATGCTGGGAAGAGGCAGAGAAGGAAGATGAGTAAGATGAGAGACGAGGTGTCAGCGATGGAAGTATAGGTAGAGGCAGAGGAGGAAGTATGGGAGGAGGCGGAGAAGGAAGATGTGGAGGAGAAAGAGCTGCAAAAGAAGCGATGGTTGGTCTATGACGAGAGAGAGAGAGGACTTTTATTTTCATTTTTTTTCATTGGTTATATAGAGACCCATTTTACTGATTTAATCCACTTAGGATCCGCATACTTACCCGAATAGGAGGTGAAATTATGGAATTAGAATTGTGATTCTTAGGTCTTACCAAAGAATTGAATTTGTGGAATTGATGGCCCATAGAATTCGAATTGAATTCTAATTCTCTGGCATTGATAGTGTCCAAACCAAAGATTTGGACTTGAGACTCCAATTCCAATTCTAAACCCCAATTTCATGGGAACCAAACATACCCAAGAGTAAATTTGTATATATGCCTGTAATCATTCTCCTCAAACTAAACATATCGCTCGACAAAAAGTTTTGGGCTGCTTTCGATTTTCTAAAAGATTTCCAGACTCAAGGCATATTCTTTAATTATTGAATAACAAGTAAAGAACGAAACTCTTCCTATGTAGTATAACTTTAAGCGAAGTTGCATTTGAAAATCAAGAAAGAAGCTTGAAAGCAATATTCTGTCTCTAACTTAAAACTTAATGTCGAATAAGGAGAAAAATAGCAGAATAAGAAATCAATTTATTAAGAAATTGAAAAAAAGGTTATTATCATTGTCATAAAATATTACCCATTTGTATTGCTGAAAAGTTGCTCGGAAATTAGTAAAGGCTATAAATTATAGAATTATTTATTTCTCATCTCAGGATTGACAACAACTAAGTAATGCTTTTGGGTAAAGATGTTCACAATTACTCAAAGCTACTATTAACGTGTGAAATATAGTCCTTGAAAATTTGTCAAACGAGATTCTTTTCTTTTTTTTTTCTACTTTTTTAGGAAGAGTTAAATGTACAACAAACAATCTCAACCTAAAAATAAGGGTTGTCATCTGGCAAGATGTACCTATTTAGTGTAATCTCACATTTTCTTTTGCCCAATATCCAGGCTTCGTACAAATGGTTTGTAAATAAGGGGAAAAAAACCAAGATATTCGTGGCTAGATATTGCTTAGATGCAAAAGAAAGATAGTCTTTAATACCCGAATCGTGAATATTGAAACACCAAAAAGCACTTAATGGTAATCCCCTAGAAGAAACTCTGAGAAGTACTTAAAAAGGTGATCACCCCAGAAGAAACTTTGAAAGGCAGTTTTGTGTAATGATGAGAGTTCCATAAATCAGAGGACAGTTCTGAACTGAGACAATCCTGATCAGATTACTAGCTTCTTGACCTTTTCTAACAGAAGTTAGAAATTCGGCTTTTATACACCTAAATCCCAGAAGAAACCTCAAAAGCCGGCAACTTTTGAGGTCCTCCCAGGGACTTATAAACCCAAACCCAACCCATCCTAGAACCGATGTGGGATGGCAACCCCACAAGGGCAAGCCAGTAAGGCCGCTGCTGCTAAGAAGTAAAGACCCCTCACGACACTCAGTATGCTACCCCTGCAGGAATTTGCCTCTTGACCTTTTCTAACAGAAGTTAGATGATCAGATTACTAGCTTAGGTGACATAATCTGTCAAATTTTCCTCCCACTTTCGACAACCTTTCCTGGCACAACCTCGAAACACATCATCACCCCAGCAGTTAATTTGCAGAACAGTGACCAGAGAAAAGTTTAACACTCTTAGAGTTCTCCCTTCTCTCAGGTTCAAAGTTCAAATTCTTGGCTTGGCAATGGAAAGTGAGAAGGGTGTGGAGATGGATAGGATGATACAAATTAACAAAAAAAAAATTCCCATTTTGACGCAGCACATTTGACTAAGGTAAGTTTATATTCCATCATATAAGTTCCACAGACACTTGAGATGCAAGTGTAAACATCTGGAACAAATCAATTTAATCAAGTAGTACATTAATTTGTTATTAATACATAGTAACTTATTTATGTATTACAACAGCAAATATGACATCAATGTAAACAGAACCATAAAGAAGATAATAACGCTTATGGCAGATGATCGTTAGCCTGACCATCCGTCTAAATCTCCAACCGACCATGAAGAGGACTCCTCAATTTCTTCTGGTAACCATCCGTCTGAATCTCCATCCGACCATGAAGAAGACTCCTCAATTTCTTCCCAGATAAGGATTTTCAGATCCATGTTTCCATAATCCATCTATTGTTTCTTAATGTCCCGAACTAAATCTCCAGCAGAGTATAGACATCCATGCACCTCAATCAATTGAAGAGTAAAGGTTTCCCACAAACAAGAAGGGAGCTTTTCCAATTCTGCGCAACCCTCCAATAACAGTGAAGTAAGATTATTTGGTAACTAGACATGGCATACTTCTTTTATTCTATCTGCTTTCCTTTTGTTTTATGGACTTTTTTTAGAAAAATTTGGCACAAAATTCTTTCAATTATGATATGGTAGGACAACAACAAATTTGAGAAGTACCCAATTAAGCTTCGGAAAAACTCTAAAATTTCAGAATGCATTATTATTATTATTATTATTATTATTTTGAAGAGTCATGTTTGGACAGAAACTCTTTCAGTGTACAATTAAATATAGCATTACTTCCCACTAGTCCTTGTTTGAAGAGTTTGTCCACAGAACATATACTGATATACAGATGATCATAGGTTGCAATTGTATGATTTATTTTATTACTAATTTTCCCTATTACCTGATTTGATGTGGATTAATTGTTGGATTCTACTCACTTTTCGTAATTTACATTTATTTCAGGGAGAAGATAAAAAATACCACAATCAATGCTACTTTGACAGTCATCGGAAAAGAAATTAAATAGAAGGCTTGCAAGGGCATTTTTGAAAAAAGGGACACAAACCCTTTTCGGTCATTTTGGCTGAAGGGTTCTTTTCCCTAGGAGCCGCTGCAAGGAGCAGGAGGATATAGAGAAAAAATGGCGCAAAAGGAAAGAGGCTTGGAGCTTAGCATTTTTGTTGACTTCTCCCGTTGTCTTTTAGCTAGCTTTTTCTTACGTATGGAGGATTGCTTAGGAGCTTAGCTTTTGCCTTTGACTTTTCTTCTCCTGCTCCTTGCTTCTCCAGTGAATGTGATGAGCAAATTGGAAAAGCTCTTGACTTTAATTCCTTTCAGTTCTTAGTCGTTTTCTCTTCTTCGGATGTCAGACAAAAACGAAGACAATCAACTGCCCCCTGTAGCTTGTTTTTCCGATTGAGTAGAACAAATTGATTAGCCCAATTTTCTAAATGTTGGCTGCAGCTCTTGCTTCAATTTCTTGGGGATTTTGTACATCAAATATGAACTAGTCTTCTCACTCTAGTCAAGGAGCAACGGAGGCTCTGGTTCACCTAAAAATTGTGAGATCGATTTAATTTTATCTTTCTCTCTTATTTATTGGTATTCGCGTATTTCTTAATTGCTATGCTTATGGTTGTTAAATTAATTGATTGTCTTGGATCCGGATAATTAATTAATTTGGTAGCCTATTGTCAATTAGGGCATTAAATCCGTAATTGTTTAATTGACCTGAAATAGTGACAACTGGCATGATTGGGTTTGTGTCAGGGGGATATGCGGGCTAATCTGAAATAATCCTGGTAGTGCGTTATTTGGTTAGAATAGGGCTCCTCTAATACGTAAGGCAATTGGGAAATTAAATCTTACGGGCGTACCTAGGATTGTTTTCCAATTAGAGCGGTGATTAACGGGTGTACCTTAATCACCGATACAGTAAGGAGGGGTTGACTACCATCGCTTGTTTGGTAGTTATAATCTATTTATTGATAAATAATTGGAATTGCCTTTGCATCGATGATCAATTAGATGAACCATTGCTGAAGTTATTTCTTGGCTAGATCTTTAATTAATATTACCTTGATTTTAGTGAATTGCCATTTGACTTTTAGTTGCCTACTTTATTTTATTTTTAATTGTTTTCTTGTGTTAATTGATTTAGGCTTTTAATTATTGTTACTCTAAATTCAGTGAATTGTTGTTTAATTTCTAGTTAATTATTTATTTTTATTTTCTTATTTGAATTTAATTGATTGTCGTCGTTCCTATAAAATCACCCCCTGTGTTACTTTGGATTTCTTAAGAGACAAGTATACCCAGTCCCTGAGAATACGACCCTACTTGCCCTGTCTACAAATTCATAATTATTTGTGAAAAAACCATCCCATTCGGGTATATCGGATCAAGCAAACTCTTCGGGAACATGGTGAATCAAGTAACCCATTGCACACCTAGAGTCCCTGCTCCAGTATTTGGAATTGGATTTTGGTCATTTTAACTGACAATTAGGTTTATTTTTATTATTACACAGGTTTCGACACCCTGTCAGATGACTAAAAAGTGCCAGCAAACATAGTGCGCTATTTAACACATGACTTCGTAGTTTTACATTTACAGTCAATCAAATGAACTGCACAAATACTTGGGATGCAAGTATAACTATTTGGCATAAAGTAATCAACATTTTTGCAATCCATTTATCAAATGGTACATTCATTTGCTACAAACCTCTAGTAAAATTGAGAGAGACATGCCTGAGATTCACAGCTTTGGCTAGGATGTATATAGTTCTGCTACCACTCTAAACAACATTTCCTAGCACACACAAAACATACCATCACCAGTTTGTTCACATGACACAACACAGATGACTACAATCGGATTGTTTTACATTTACATTCAATCAAATGAGCCGCACAAATACTTGGGATGCAAGTATAATCATTTGGCATAAAGTAATCAACATTTTCGCAATCCATTTATCAAATGGTACATTCATTTGCTACAAATGTCAACATATTTCTGAATCTCAATCTGAACATGAAGAAAAATCCCCAATTTCTTCGGATGTTTAGATCCTCATTTCCCCAGTTGATCCGTTCTTCCTTAATGTCTTGAACTAAACAACCTACAAGCTCTGGACATCGATGCACCTCAATCAATTGAAGAGTTAGACATTCCCCTAAACAAGAAGGGAGCTCTTGCAAATTCATGCAACCTTCCAAAATTAATTTCTCAGGACAAGGAAAATGATCTCCTGAGCCATACTCTGAATCTTATAACATCTACAACTTTGTCTGATTAATACTATACTGTTTACAAATAATTACTTTGCTCTATGTGAAAACCATAGGGCAAAACAACAAAAACATCCACTCAAATCATGTTAAGTTTCATTTGGATTACAATTTGTCTTTAAATTATTGGTGAATATTCTTATGGAACTAAAACATCAAGCATTTTTCTTTTGCCAAATTTGTATTAATTTTTTAATTTACAATTTAGATTAAAGTTACGTTTATATAAAATGATTAAACATAAAAAAAAGACTTATTACTATTACATATTGCAAGACAAGTTATATGAAAATTTTCTTATATGTTAAATTCGCTTCCTCCTACCCTTTTATCACATCCTGACTCCGCCATTGAAACTAAAAGTAGCATTAAATTCGCTTCCTTCTACCCCTATAAAGTGTTACTAACACCCCCCTAAAAAAAAAGTCCTATGATAGGCTGTACTTTAAAGTGATATGCATTTATTGTGGGTTGAACAAGTTCTATAATCTTATTTGGAGTATTTTCATTGATTAATAACCAGCTATTAAATGCTAGTTTATGCTTTCAAGTTTCAAGAAGTTTTTCCAATTCAGAGATAGAGAACAATAATTTATATCCAACCGTAGAAGATTAGGAAAAGTTAAAAAAGTCTGCTCAGTTTTATAAGTTGTTTGGATAGCAACTGATATAACATCTTGTAGTAATTAACCAACATCTGATTACTTTGTTCGGTCAATGGTTGAAAAGATGAAGGCTTAACTCCAAATTCAGCTCATACAAACCATGGCCATACTTGAGGAAATCATGCTTGCATACCTGTTAACTGTCGCTTATCCATTGTTGAACCAGTGAAAGCTATGCAGTCCATGTTACTTTGTTCTGTTTGCCATTGTCCCTCCTCTTCTTGTTTTCTCAGATTTATCTCTACCTTTATAGGAAGTGTTTTCATTTCTTCTTTGCCTCTCAATAACCGAGTATGATCAAAAACTACAGAAAAGACACTAAAAAGAAACAACAGGTCACAGCTTTCTATTACCAGTAACTACCAAAAACAATAGTAATAAAAACGATGAAATTAATAATAATTTTTTATCCTTTTTATTTGTCAGAACATTTGTAATTCTTCTTTAAACTGATAATGCTCCAATGGCACATCCTATAGTTTGCAAAAATCGAAACATGCAAACTATTTAATCAAGATAAGAGAATAATACCTTCTCATTCAAGTTTTTCTAGATTTTGAGGTTGTGAAAAGAAGTCTTTTGCATTACGCCACCTCTGCCTCCAAGGCTGCATCCAAAACAGTGTCAGATCCCATCACCATATCTGATATCACTGCCAACAATAAGTGCTTTGTGGCATAATTAGTCATAGCAGATTCATTAATAACCTAAAACTATCAGGTTCGTATACCACAAGGCTTAAATCACGAGCACTTTCAACGGCCCAACATTTACTTTCAACATGTAAAAGAAACAAAATATAATATTCCAAGCTTTAGTAATCAAGTAGATTGTGGCCTATCGTTGTGGAAGAAACCAAAAAAGACCAGTGATGCATATCCCATAGCCTGCAACATGGGAGAGTCCATTATTGTTTATTCTATCTGGTTTTGTTCTTCTATCTCCCAGTCCTTACTAAAGAAAATAACACTTTCTTGTAAGGATAATCTCCCATCTGTACTAACTAGCAAGGCCAGTTGAGTCCACCTGTGGTGTGCCCACTTCTCCCTCCAAACCTCATGACTCCATGCCTAATCTTCATCAGGATGAGACTTGATTTCCAATATCAAGTGAAGCAGTATATTCTAAAATGACATGCTCAAAAGAAAACAAGCAAATTTCATAAAATGCAATACCTATCCAGGATCCTCAGCTTCTACTATATCATTCAGGCAACAAACACCTGATACAAACTAGTAAATCTTAACTTCACCAAGGCAATGAAAGTTTATTTTAATGCCACCAACAAATAAGGTAAGATACAAATCTAAGTTACCTTCTTGACCATCCTCAAACATAAAGTTATTTAACTTGCCATTCCATATAATATGTCAGTACTGGAAATTACTCTCTAAATCACACAAAAAGCAAAAGAAAGACTGAAAAGTCTAAATGATAAATAGAAGCACATTTAGAAAATAAAGAGCAAGAAGAAAGACAGAACCCGGTAAAAACCAAAACAAGAAAACGGCTGACACCTTATCGATTTGGCAACAATCTTGCACTTTCAGCTGATACTGGTAGGATGGTAAGACCAAATTCGTCTGTTGGCTCATTCAGAACTTCATTATTCACAGAAGCAGGCTTCAATGACTTAGATTCAGCCAACTTTGCATAAGCAGTAGCTTGGCTATGCATGTCAGATGAGGCTGAGGTTCGTGAATTATAATAATAGGAAATACATAGTTTGAACCCTACTGATAAAACTTGGTGCTAAAAAAGACATTAAATGGTTGTAAATAAGGCAAAAAAAAAAAGATATATCGTGGCTAGATATGCTACGTGTGGTATTGATTAGATGCAAAAGAAAGATAGTCCTCAATAATCGAAATAAAATTATTGAAACTCTAAAAAGCACTTAATGGTAATCCCCTAGAAGAAACTCCGAAATTTACTTAAAAAATGTAATTATTCTAGAAGAAACTTTAAAAGGAAATTTTGTGTAATGATGAGAGTTCCAGGACTAGAGGACAGTTCTAAACTTTGACAGACATTCCTGATCATGTTACTCTAGCTTAGGCCACAAGCTGTCAAATTTTGCTCCCACTCTCGACAACCTTTCCTGGCACACCCTCAAAACACCATCACCCCAGCAGTTAATTTGCAGAACAGTTAGGGTACAAGCTAAATGCATAGCAGAGCACAACACATACCATCACACCTGTAACATCTGTAACCATGGGGGTTTGACTAGTGATTAGAAAAATGTTTAACACTTGACTAAAGTTAAAGATTAAAGATTAAAATCTGTCACATGACACAACACACTTGACTAAATGAATAAGCACAAATACAAGATTGTATCAGATTTTATATTCCCATTTTCCAAATGAAACATGTATTTAGATATAACTCACTAGGTAAGTATACATTCCATCATATAAGTTCCATAGATAATTGAGATGCAAGTGTAACATCTAGAAGTAAATTATAAGTATATCCATCCTCAATATTTGAATAATCAATTTAATCAAATGGTACATTGTGTTATTAATACATAGCTACTTATTTATGCATTACAATGACAAATATGAAATCAATGTAAATAGAACCATACAGAAGATACTAACGCTTATGGCAGATGATCGTTAACCTGACCATCCGTCTGAATCTCCGACCATGAAGAAGACTCATCATTTTCTTCTGGTAACCATCCGTCTGAATCTACATCTGACCATGAAAAAGACTCCTCAATTTCTTCTGAGATAAGGATTTTCAGATCCACGTTTCCATAATCCTTCTGTTGTTCCTCAATGTCTTCAAATGATTTCCTATCCAAGTATGAACATCGATGCACCTCAATCAATTTAAGAGGTGATTCCCCTAAACGAGAAGGTAGCTTTTGTAATTTCTTACAATCATCCAAAACTAATTTTTCAAGACTGGGAAAACAATGCCCCAAGCCTTTCCACCTAACTATCTTCAAGGATTTCAATTTCAAGAACTTGAGTTTAGGGAAGAATTCCTCCTCTTCCATGTTTTCCATTTCTTCACTATCTTCCATGTCTTCCATGTCTTGACTGTCCTGTTTCTCTTCCCCATCAGCTTGTCGATTTAATGTCAGAACCTGAAGATTGGTTAGCTTTCCAATTGTGGAAATTATACACCAGGAAAATTCCTCCAAGGTCAACTTTTTTAGACTGGAGGGGAGATGGAGTTCAACACAATGCATAGTCACTTTACCTAGATTCAGCTTCAGTGATTCCAGATGACTCAGAAAGTTCATCACCATGACCCTATTGCTGTCTATAGTATATTCTGTTGATTCCACGAGACAGCATTTTAGTTGACGGATATTTGGAAACTTCCTAATCATCTTTTCCATATGTTGCCCCAGATAAAGCTTCATAGTTGAAAAAGTGTCTAAATTGTTTAAGATGGAGGAGCTTTCAAGGTTATCATTGGCCAATCTAATATCAATCAAAGCACCATACACATGCAAATGCCTCAATTTCTTCATCTTTAGAAGAGTATCTTGCAACAAAGAAAGACCAACATCATCCTTTGTTCTCACAAGAAAAGTTTCCAAATTTGAAAGATTTTCTAGTGAGAATGGAATCCCATTCTTCAGCCAACCTAGAACTGCCAAGTACCTCAGCTGAACAAGCGACCATAATTCCCTCGGGAAATCAGAACCTAGACTAATATTTTCCAAGTCTAGCACTTTAAGAAGTTTCAAAAGAAAAATGAAACCAAAATTGCACCAGAGTTGGCGGACCCCAAAATCTCGAGATGAATATAATAGAGAGCGTATCTGGGGACAAATTATCCTAGATTTGATGAAATGCTTTGGTTGAGCTTGAATAGATAATCGACGTGGGTTGTACGGCTCATCAAATGTAAGATCCTCATCATACCCTCGTACCAATTGTAGAAAATTTTCTTTTTTGGCTTTTTTCACACAAAAGACATGCAACAAATCATGAATGCGGCAGGTCTTGACCTCACCTGTGTATCTTCGTTGCCCCACCATAACTAAGCTTCTGTTGATTAGAGCCCTTATATAGCCTTCTGCTATTTTATCTGGGCACTCCGACTCACTTTTCTGCACAAATCCTTCAGCGATCCATAGCCATGTCAACCTTCGGACACAAATATCTGAATCTTCTCGAAAGGCTCCAAAGTAAAGAATGCATTGCTTCAAATGGTCAGGCAGATGCTCGTAACTCAGCTCTAGTATGCTGCTGCATTGTTCTGTGGCACCAACCATGGCAGTTAAACTTACCATTTTTGCGACTTCTTCCCAACCAGTTTGATCGAGAGTTGCAAGGATACCAGATATGATGGCAATTGATAGAGGCATTCCATTACAAGTTTTTGCTATTTTCCACCCAAGAAGATTTTGTTCTTCGGAATAGCCTCCTTCTCTAATAGCTGCCAGCTTCTTCTGTAGTAATTCACAGCTTTCTGTTTCATCAAGTGTCCTAAGATGATAAGGTGTGCCAATAATATCAGTAAGTCGACTTGTTAAGAGTATTCGGCTTCCATTGTTTTTCTCTGGGAATGAAGATTTTAAAGCATTCCACGCTTCGATGTCCCAAACATCATCCAAAACTATGAGAAACCTCTGTCCCAACAAGCGTTGCCAGAGTTCAAGAGCCAATTGATATTCATCCTTCTCAGAAAATTGAGTTTTCTGATCAATGCAAGCCAAAATCTGAAGCAACAAATCTCTCTTGCAATATGTTTGGGAGATACAACACCATGCCTGAATGTGGAAGTGAGATGTAACTCTAGGGCCACGGTAAACTCTTTGTGCCAAAAAAGTCTTGCCTAGTCCAGCCACGCCCACAATGGAAATGATGTCCAGCTGCTTTGGACCTTTTATAAGTCTATCAATCATTGCTTGCTCCACATCCTGCAAGACCACCTCAGCTTTATCGACTGTTGGGATACTACCCGATGATGACACCTGGTAGGATGCTCCACTAGTTGCGCTTCTCACTGCTTCCAAAAAAATTAAAAAGAGAATGAAATATCACTAATACAAAATGGACTGCTAACATATTGGATAGACCGATAGAGTTTTATTTAAAATAGGGTTAATCACATTTAATCCCCTTAAAGTATACTCCATTTCTCAGTTTACCTTCTAACATTTAATTTTGGTCACTTAACCCCCTATAGGACAAAATTGCCCTTGCATTATTTTGACTTTTTATTTACTTTGTTTTCCTTTCTTTTATTTCTTTTTCTCTTTCTTCTTTATTTAATTCTTCTTCTTTTCCACAAAAATCGTCACCTTAATGATTGAAATTAAAAAAGAGGATTTGCAGAGATCTATTTTCTCCTTAAATGATTAAAAAAATATTCAAATCACTTTCCTAAAATATAATTTTTTTAGCCTTTCAATTCTTTTAATTTTGGGTTTTCCTCTCTCCTTTCTAGTTTCTCATTTTATTCTCAAGAAAATATTATAAAATGAAATTATTTTCCTTTCTTTTATTTCTTTTTCTCTTTCTTCTCTCTTTCATCCTTCCCAATAGAAAATTCCATTTCAATGAAAATTTTTGATTTGAGTTTGTAATTGCATATTTTTGGGTAAAGGTTTAAAAGGCATCAAAAACTATTTTTTGATTTTTTGTATGATGCCACATGTCACAAATTTCAATTGATGATTATTAATTAGGTCACAATTTCATCTTAAGATATTTTCTTGGGAATAAAATGAGAAACTAGAAAAGAAAGAGGAAAACCCAAAATTAAAAGAATTGAAAGGCTTAAAAAATTGTATTTTAGGAAAGTAATTTGAATATTTTTTTAATATTTAAGGAGAAGATAGATCTCTACAATTTCTTTTTTTTTAATTTCAATAGATCTCTGCAATACCTGTTTTTTGATTTCAATCATTAATATGAAGATTTTTGTGGGAAAGAGGAAGAATTAAATAAAGAAGAAAGAGAAAAAGAAATAAAAGAAAGGAAAACCAGGTAAATGAAAAGTCAAAATAATGCAAGGGCAATTTTGTCCTATAGGGGGTTAAGTGAGTAAAATTAAAGGTTAAGGGGTAAACTGAGAAATGGGGTATACCTTAAGGGGATTAAATGTGATTAACCCTTTAAAATATTATTATTTGAAATAAATAGTGAGATTAAATATGGGTTAATTACACTTTGTCCTTTTGAACTTGGGCCCTTGTAACACTTTGCTCCCTAAATTTCAAATATATACACTCCATTCCTTATGGTCAACTTTTTGATAGGTTAAAATGAAATTATATTTTTTATAACCAAAATATTCTTGGCTAATTCTTAAACACAAATAGTAATTGTAACATAATAAATACCCATTTCTTTAATAATTTCTAAATGCATTTAAACACAATTATACTATGCATTTCGATCTTTTAACACTAAAATGAATTAAATAATTCATAAAAAAGAAGTCTAAGCAACTTGATGTGTTTAACTCAATGCCGATAGCACTACTTATTTTAAATAATATGAAATTAATTAGTGCATTTGGAATGAAAATAATTTGCTTTTTTTTTATTATAGCACTTTTTAATGGATTTTATATGAGATAAAAACATGATTAAAAATAAAAATATAGTGAAAGCATATTTATTTAATTTTTAGTTTTTTTAAATGTAGAATGCAAACAATACAAAGCAAGGTGTGAATGTAGTATAAAATTACTAAATAGCATCTTATTGACTCGTAAAAATCTTATGAAAGTTGCAAAGTAAATGAAAATTATCAAAACTAATCCATTTACAATTTAAAGGAAGAAAGATAAGCGATGGAAAACTTGTGCAGATGCTTTAGGAATTTTTTAAATTCTTTTTTTCCACAATATGATTTTTCAATTCTTTGGTATTATACCACCTTTTATTTTTTAATTATTTAAATCAAATGACTTTGTGTTTTTTCTAATAAAATGTTTCATATTCTGATTAAAAATATAGCATTATTCTTGAACTATTATGTAAGGGCATTAATGTCATTTTATTAAAATTTTAGGTCGAAAATTCATCATTAACATATGACCTAATCAATGAAGGGGGCAAGGTGTATATATTTAAAGTTTAGGGGGGCAAAGTGTTATAAATGGTCAAGTTCAAGGGGACAAACTGTAATTAATTCTAGAAGGATAGTTGAGAATATAAAAAGGATTAATTACATTTTATCCCTTAAAGAATACCCCATTTCTCAGTTTACCCCCTAACCTTTAATTTTGCTCGCTTAACCCCTTTTAGGACAAAATTACCTTTGCATTATTTTGACTTTTCATTTACCTTATTTTCCTTTCTTTTATTTTTTTCTCTTTCTTCTTTATTTAATTCTTCCTCTTTCCCACAAAAATCTTCACCTTAATGATTGAAATTAAAAAAGAGGAATTGCAGAGATCTATCTTCTGCTTAAATGATTAAAAAAATATTCAAATCACTTTCCTAAAATACAATTTTTTTAGCCTTTCAATTCTTTTAATTTTGGATTTTCCTCTTTCCTTTCTAGTTTCTCATTTTATTCCCAAGAAAATATCTTAAGATGAAATTATGACCTGATTAATAATCATCAATTGAAATTTGTGACACGTGGCATCATACAAAAAATCAAAATTAGTTTTTAATGCCTTTTAAACTTTCACCCAGAAATATGCAATTACAAACTGAAAACAAAAATTTTCGTTGAAATGGAATTTCTATTGGGAAGAATGAAAGAGAGAAAGAAATAAAAGAAAGGAAAACAATTTCATCTTAAGATATTTTCTTGGGAATAAAATGAGAAACTAGAAAGGAAAGAGGAAAATCCAAAATTAAAAGAATTGAAAGGCTAAAAAAATTGTATTTTAGGAAAATGATTTGAATATTTTTTTTAATCATTTAAGCAGAAGATAGATCTATGCAATTCCTCTTTTTTAATTTCGATCATTAAGGTGAAGATTTTTTTGGGAAAGAGGAAGAATTAAATATAGAAAAAAGAGAAAAAAATAAAAGAAAGGAAAACAAGATAAATGAAAAGTCAAAATAATGTAAGGGCAATTTTGTCTTAAAGGGGGTTAAGTGAGCAAAATTAAAGGTTAAGGGGTAAACTAAGAAATGGAGTATTCTTTAAGGGGATAAAATGTGATTAACTCATATAAAAAAGTATATTGAGAAATGTGTTTATGATGCAGGTGAAATATTATTTGAAATCAATGTCTTATCTAAACACTCTCAATTGTGATCCATTCAATTATTGTTGAGATGTTACCTTGTGATGTCAGATGCCTCGGAATCTTGGTAGCTTCCTGAGCTAGACTTTTGACGAGCTTAAATTCTCGTGCAATGTCATCAAATAACTGCAGAGAATAGAATGAGATATCTCCAACTAATAAGGATTCGATAACAAACTCTGCCTTGTATGCAACCTCTATAACATGACTCCGAAGGGCATGGGGATCTTCCTGATGGTTGTGTTGCTCCCCATTTTCTTCCAATAATGATCTTAAAGATACAAGATCATCTTCCATCGTCTGAAGTTGGTGCTTTTCATTCTTGATGTGCTGCTCCAAATTCTTCTCCAAGAATGACGTTAAGAATGGGACATCAGCTTGCATCTTTTGATGTCGGAGCTTATCAAGCCGGATCTGCTTCTCCAGATCAATGATCCAGGATGGCATGTCATAATACGTAAATGTTTCCAAAGGTCGGTCAACTTTAATGCATTGGATCTTGTTCAAGTATGAATTTAAGAAGTCAACTCGATCATTTGCAAAAGAAAATAATGGATCGACTTCACAGCTTTCCAGTTCCTTCAACTTTTCTAGAAGAAGATCGATCAACTCTAATGCATTTGTTGTAGGAAATTTGGACCTTGATGCTACAGGATACTTTTTCTCAATTTCGGCATTAACAAGCTTGATCTTCTCCAGTAAACAAAAGAGCTTAAGATCTATTTCCATGGCTGAAGCTTCTCGGATATTGTCCTGATATAGTGAGAAAATTACAATCCCAGCATCATTGACCACAGCCACAATGCGATCCTTGATTCCTCCAGGAAGCCCATCATAATCCTCTTGCTGCTTCATCAAAATGCCTCTCAAGAACTGCAGTCCCTCGCAGAGTATCCGAATTTGATGCTTTAGAGATGAAGTAAACCAAGCAGGACACTTTACGAGAAACTCCCAAAGATTACCTAGGAGAGAACCTACAAAATTCCCCACTATACACATATTCGCCTCGGTGGACATCCTAAGTGATGAAGACTTAGATTCCAAGATGCTGATATAAGCCAAACGGACTTGCTCAACAACAGGCTTGATCTGATCTTTTACTTCATCAATCTTGAAGCTGATTTCAACAAAAACTTCATTATCATCTCTGAAAAACCAGCAACTGTGACAAAGATGGGCTGCAGACAGAGCCACAACTCCACTGTGCTCCATAAGTTTCCGCTCCTGCTTGCCTTGCGACCTGGCAAAGAGAATGAAATTTTTGAGGAATACTAGCTTCTCTTGCAAGGGCTCCAACAGTTTTTCAAGTTCCGAATCGTAGGCTTCACCCCAATTGAGAATATCGACAAAATTCTCTAGCAAGGAGTGGAAGAATTCCATGAACTCATCTGTCAAAGAAGAACTGGATGCCAATAAGCGATCCAACATACTGGGATACATTTTCCTGTCCCAATTATACCTCCTGAAACCGTCTGTCTCAAAATCTCTTGTATTCCGTCGGATTCTATCCTCATCAACGGATTTCAGTAAAGAATCGGAATCACAGACATAGGATGTCCTGATTTGTTGCTTAGAACTCTTTAGAATATCTCCAAAAGTTGAAGCTGATCCAGCCAAGTCACTGGGGGACAATCCATCATCCTTGAATCGAAGAAGAAGAGAGTAAAACTGCTGCCCATTTTTATGAACAGAATCTTCCAAGTCACCCCCGGAATATCCCAATTTCCACTGACACAGAAGGAATGTTTTCACTAGCCCAAGCTCCACCTTCAGCTCATTCAAAGCACGATCATACTTGCAGAGATCACCCTGGGGAACCAACAGCCGCAGTTTATCTAAGATGGAATCAATGCAAGTCATCAACTCCATCTGCCTTGTTGTTTTAGACATCCCTATTCTCAGATTTCTCTCTCTACCCTTTCAGTGAGTGATTGTTTGTTTCTACCCCTCAATGAAATGGTAGCTTTCAAAACACCAGTACTAATACATTATTCATTAATTGAGTAAAAAAACAATTTATAAAAAATATTTAAATCAACCTTATATGATCAAAGTGTAAATGAACTTTTCAAAGTTTGAAATATTACTATCAAACAACACAATTTATCTAATTGTTTATTTTTAAACAAGCACCCCGAAAAGCTTAAAAAATTTATAATTTTGCAAAGAAAGTAACATCGAACCTACCTTTTTTTTTTTAATCCGGTGTCCCAAAGGTATAGAATAGTATAGCGCTTATCTTATTTTTCTGATATTATTGTCAAGTAAGTGTTGACTTTCCTCGGATGCTATCATCCTCGATTAGGATTTATTAGCGGAGTAGAGACACTAATTAAGTAATTATTCCCCGACAACTTCACTCTAATTAATGATAGAGGACCGACTTTTTCTAAAATAATGTTGAGTGGAGGTGTAACCATTTGCTAATCAAAAGCCAGAAATTATATGTTGAAGGAATAAGAAACTGTTGATGATGATTTGTTGAATAAGCACAATTCCATAATTCTTTTGGTTTCTTTTTTTTTTTTTAAATTTTGGGCGTTATCATTTATTAAATAGCTGTTGGAAAATTTGCAAATCAAGATAACTTTCAGATTTTTATATATAAAAGATTTTCGGACTCGAGCCTTTCTTTTTTTTCTTTTTTTTTCTTGTTCTAACTTTTATTGAATTTTTTGCAAATTCAGTGAAGTTGAAGGCTGCATTTTGAGATTGGCCTAAAACTTAAAGTCGAAGCGATGGATTAAATAATTAAACATTGACATAGTAATCATCTTAATCTGCAATTATGAAAAGAAAAAAACACAAGAGTCACTATCATTAGCACAACCCATTGAGGGCGATGTTGGTTGAAACCTGGAGGCTATAAGTTGAGATTTATTTAATTCATTAGGTAAGATGCTCTTAATTACTTAATCCTGCTGTTAACGTGTGAATCATAGTCTTGCATTTACACTAAAAGTCATTGAAATCTATCAAGTGAAATGTTTTTTCCTCCTTTTTATTCAGACTTGACTAATACAAGGATAAATGTACAATAAACAACCTCAACTTGAATATAAAAATTGTTGTCCTCGTACTACCTAACCCATCTCTCTCTCAGCCTCTTGTATAGTTTTGTGATTTTCTCATTTTACTCATTTACATTTCAAAATATTCCCCTAAAAATCTCCTTAAGGAAGTAATTAGACTATAAAATTTTTGAAATGTGATACTGCGAGATAAGCATCTTTCACCCTAGTTTGGATTCAAATATTTTAGGGATAATTTAAGAAACCTCCCTTGAGGTTCTTGACAATTTCACTGAATTCTCTCGAATTTGAAAAATTACACATACCACCCTTATCATTTAAAATGACAATTTTATCCTTAAATATTTTAATGAGATTCCATTCCCTTATTTGGTATGCTTATACTTAGAATGAGTTTTAAAATTATTTTTTTCATTCTTTTTCCTTCTTATTCCTTTTTAAAATTTTTCACGAATAAAACTGTAGAACTACCACTATTGTTTCTAGTTTTTATTGTAACCAAATGTCAAACTAGTGATTTTTTTGACGAGTTAATTTTATATGTAATCCAAAGTTTTTGCTGATCTTTGCTTTTTTATTTTTTGGTACTAAAATTAATAATAAATAAAAAAGAAATGACCCAAAACCACTACCAAATTATGATAATCTCATTACCCGAAAAATTCATAAACTCAGAATGAATTATTTCAACATTTTCTTTTCTATCTTATATATCTAAATCCATAATAAACTACCATCAAAAGTATCCTATCATATGATAAAATTATTATTATAACTGTTTATTAAATAGTAGGTATGGACATAAAAAATTTGAAACCTTTTCCTTATAATTATACTAGATAATCTTATAATTGTATCGAAAAATATATTAAAACTCATTACACAAGGGAAATTTTGGGTATTCATTTAAAAAATTGACCAAGTCAATATTATTTTAAGATTTTGTTACTAAAACTATCAAATCAAGGGAGGTAAGTGTAATTTTTCAAATTTCAGGGGAGTTCAGTGAAATTATTAGAAACCTTAGGGGAGGTTTCTGAAATTGTCCCAATATTTTATTTACGTTTTGCTGAGCTAGATCAAATGTGAACGAATCATGATATGTTTAAGCTTAAAAAAAAAAAAATTCAGCTTAAAGAATAGATATGGTTAACTTTTCTTCATGACACAGAGCAATTTAAGCTTCGTTAGCAATTTCTTTTCCTTAGCGCTTAGTCTTCTATCAAGATTGGCTTGTACATTAAACATTTTTAGACAAATGAATCAAGATTCATAAGTAAACCTCAATAACTAAGAAGTGGACTGGATCCCGTGTCATTTTTTATTTTGTAACATAGTTTTTTTAAAAAAAATTATTTTGTAACGTAGTTGGAGTATTCTTTTTACAAAACGACAGTCGTTTATGATTTCACCGATAGAAGAAACATTGAAAGGTCCGAACCAGGGGGAAGCTCCGAATTGAGAAAGACCATGCCGGAGATTCACACGGTTTGGCCAGCACACCCTCCGGACACCATCGTTCCAACAGTCCATCTTCGAGGTGGTTATCATTAGGGTGTTCATTGGTCGGCAATTGAGATTTCGATAAAAAAGAAAAAATCGATTTTTTCTTCTAAGACCAACTTTCAATTATCATCCAAACTTTAGTTAATTTAGCTAAGTGGACAAAACTCCTAAATGATCCGATGTCAATATGACATGACAACTCCTACTATCTTTCCTCAAACATTTCAAAGCTGAAAAATGTTATAGCATGATGGACCCAAAGAAGAATACGAAGGAACTAACGAAAAGAAAAGAGAAAAAATCCAGAAGTTTCAGGAGCATGATTTTCTTGACTTTTAGATGAATATTAGGAAACAAGGCTCCCATAAATTGGAAATTAAGAAGCAAGAAGAAGATGAATATTAGAAAACAAGGCTCCTATAAGTTGGGAAAAAGCAACAGAAGTAGAAAAAAAGTGGTTGGAGAAATAGCATGTCAGTAGAGGGATTGACAACAACAACTTAAAGGGTTATAAATATTATTTTGAGTAAATTATGATCACGATCTTTACTGCATGTCCTTTTTATCATTTGTAGTTGAATTTTCCTATTTAATCGATACCTTAAGCGTAATATCTTCATTATTTTCTTGCAATGATGGATTGCAAAATGCAAGTGTTGTATGCAACTACAAATAATTCACCGAACAAACATGGCAGCGATTAAAATGTCTTATCTTAATAGATTTCCTACCTATTCCAAAAGTCTAATAATTTTTGTATTGCACTATTCCTTGGAATCTGCTCAAGAAGCCAAAAAAGATTAAATACAAGTTCAAATTGATTAGTGAAAGTAAACTTTTATCATGATATTAGATACTGACACCATAAGAAGACTAGAAGCAGTAACTCTTGGATAGATATAAAATTCATCTTTTGCCGTCAAAACTGAAAGTGCCATACTAATCTATTGTTAACATAAGAGAAGAATGTAACCCCTTAAAGTTTTTTAAAAAAAAAAAAAAAATCTTTTGGTCTTTGAGGTGGGCTGATGGCAATGTTTTATTATAGTACAGTTACAATTGAAGTACATGCTTCAAGTTTATTTTACTTTAAAGGTTTGACTTTCACACACACAGTTTAAAGTATATCAAAATCATTCTGTTTTGGGGCTTTTTAGGCACCCAATGATTTATTGCCACATAAAATTTTTTTAAAATATTTTATTGTAATAACAATGTACCTGCATTCACACAATTTTCACGTTTGCTTTTTTCTTTTTTTCTTTTTTTTCCTCTTTAGTAATTGGAAATTTTGCCAAATTGGTCCCTAACATTTTCACAAAAAACTTTTTTGTCCCCAACATTTAAAATTAACAAGAATCGTCTCTAACATATAAATTATGATCCATTTTGGTCATAATGCTCGTATTTGCTCATTTTTCCGACTAAAAATAGCATGCCTCTCTCACGTGGGCATATTTTTAAGTGCAAAATCGAAAAACACACTTCATTCCCGGTTGAAAGCAAAAGTACCCCTTTTCGCATTTCCCCCTAAAATTACAATCACAAAAAAGCCTAGTTTTCCCCCTGAATTTTGGGAGGAAGCATATGGAAAAGGCATTGTGTACCTAATGTTGAAAGGGGCCCCTTTTTCTTTTGCTTTCGTGCCAACGAGACACCAAGCACCACAAGACCAATTGCTAGAAAGCACATGAATCCAATTGCCATGATAACTCCGCCCTTCATGCCCCCACCATTTCTGGATATTGTGATTGCAGTAATATTTGAAGTAGGTGTAGTTGATCTTACAGTGGGTTTCTCAAGGGCAATTGCTGGTAAGATTGAGCTAGTTGGAGCATTAGCTTGGGCTGTATTATTCTCGAAGGTAGGGAGAAAAGTTGGAATAAGAGATATGGTGACGGGAGAAGGAGACACTACCGAAAGTGGAGGGAGATTTAACAAGGATGGAGCCTGGGAAGAAGTAGGTAGTGGTGGAGGAGTTAATGCAGGAGAGGGAGGGATAGTGAGCGGTCACTTTATAGCGGAAGGAGGTGGAGAAACTGAGGTAGGTGGTGATAGGACTGCAATTGGCAGAGAAGGAAAGGGTGAAAGAGCTGGAGAGAGAGGTGTTGTGTCAAAGGAAGGGGAAGGTGATGCTTGTGGGGGAGGAGGGGGTGATAAGTTTACAGATGAAGGGGGGGCAGCAGGGGGTGGCGGTGGTGACAGTTTTTTGTTAGGGGGAAAGGTGAAAAGGGGTACTTTGCTTTCAACCGAGAATGAAATATGTTTTCCGATTTTACCCTTAAAAATATACTCACGTGAGAGAGGTGTTCTATTTTTAGTTAGAGAAATGAGTAAATACGAGCATTAGATTAAAATGGATCATAATTTATATGTTAGAGACGATTCTGACTGATTTTAAATGTTGGAGACTAAAAAAGTTTTTGTGAAAATGTTAAGGACCAATTTGGCAAATTTTCCTTAGTAATTTACCCAATTTTACCATTTACTGTTTTTTCCTTCTCTTTATTTGTTCAAAAGCAATTTTTTTTCCTTATTGCATTTACATTTTTTATTCTTTTTTAAATATAATTTAGCCAACTTTTTCCTTTTCTTTGAACAAAAAACACTATTCTTATCATTTGTAAATTTGACGGCTACCCTAACTATCAATGATTAAGCAAAACAAGAAAAAGGTGTTTTGATGCATTTACACAATCTTTACATGAATTGAGTAATTACATCAGTGAGTTATTCCACTACATAAATAATCACAAATACCCAAGAAATCTTGAGTTTCTCTCTGGTTCTAAGATGGTAATGGTGTTTTTTGTTGAAAAAGAAAAGGAAAAAATTGGCTAAATTATATTTAAACAAAAGAATAAATAGAATTAAAAAAGGTAAACGCAATGAACAAAAAATTGCTTTTGAACAAATAAAGGGAGGGAAAAAGTTAAATGGTAAAAGTTGGCTAAATTAATTTGAACAGAAAAAAGAAGGAATATCAAACGTGAAGATTGTGTAAATGAAGGTATATTGTTATTAAGATGGAGTACTTGGGAAAATCTAGGTGACAATAAGTCATTAAGTGTCCGGTAAACCTCACATCAGGATGATCTTTGATATACTTTAAACTCTTCCACATAATGGAAGTTTGGTCCTTTTGATGTCTAGGTTACCCAACCTAACTTATTAATCCACTCTGAAACGTGGATTAGCCGAGATAAGGTAGTCATCCTCCAATGCAAAGCCACACCATCATTTCATCAAATATTAACTACGAATTTTGTAGTTCTTTTACGTTATTTTGCTCAAATATGTCTCTAACCTGGTTAAAATAAAGTAGTCATCTTCCATTACATGGCTATTACTAAATTTCTTTAGCACTAAGTACTTTCAGTTTTTTTTTTTCATTTTCTCATTACGTTAATTACTGTTAATTTCTTTATGTAGTTTCTCTAATGTAGTCATCTGCATTCCATGGCCATTGCAAATTTCTTTCTTACTAAGTACTTTCAATCTTTTCATTCTTTCAATAAAATAGTTATCACTACAACATAAATTTATCTGCCATTCTTTTTAAGTATCCCATAATTAAGAATCTTTCGTATAATAAATAATTTGAGTTTCATTATGCCTTCTTCAGGCTTCAAAGATTTTTATGAAGCACTTAATCGGTTCAGTTTAGTTTTCTTTTGCTTATAAACTATATGGGCATTTGGAGTTGGAAAGTTCTTAGCTTGGTTGAAATTGTGTTTTAATTTATACAAAGAATACATAAAACTTTAGTATTCCAACCAAATATATTCAAGAAAGAATAATTTCATCAAAATACCTTAAAAGCAAAGTCCAAAGTGATGACAAGCAAATAAAAACCATAGCAATTGTTATGCTCAAAAGCAGGACATCATTATTATTAGAACAAAAAAGAAAAGGGCGATTAGAACAAAAAAAAAAAAAAAGGGACATTGAACCACAACAGATAATTTCACAATTCCCTTTAGCTTATTTCAGAAAACAAGCAATAAAAAGTAGCATCAAGCAAATTTTTCTAAATTTCACAAAAACAGATTTTGTGAAAGCCAAAAACTAGAAAGAAAATAAGAATGACTAAGTTAATTTCAAGTTTTATTTTTAAACTTCATTTCTGATTGTTATATCGTATGTATTTCCAAATTTTGGCTGAAGTTTTGTTCTTTAGCCCTAATACCTTTTAGTCCGCGTTCATCCCAAATTTTATTGGTGTTGTTTATTAGTTTTTACCTTTTACATTTAGCAATAATTTTTTAATTGACATTTTATTTATTAGTTTTTAACTAAAGTTATAAATAAAGCATGGATTTCGTCGATCAGATTCACAACCACTGAAAAATGAAAATGTTATTCTAATGATAGAGGAACATTCTCGAGTGGAGGAAGCATTTTCGAATCAAAAGAAAGAAATCATGCACAAAGCAGTTGAATTTTTTTTTTTCAAAAAAAAAAGTGTATTATTAAAACATTAAATTTTGAAGTCTTGCCAATTTGGTGGAGGGGCCAAAATAGAGTAGGAAATGCACACAGATGAGGATGACTTGTTCCAACTTTTTGGGTTTTTATCATATTAGCCCCCTTAAACTATACCCCAACTATCAGTTTAGTTCCTAACGTTAACTTTTAGTCACTTAAGCCCATCTATTAAGTCAAAGTAGATAATTGACCATTAACCCATTTAAAAATTGCCCTGCTAACTAACTAAAGTTTGGTGAAAACTTTATGACAAAAATACCCTCACCTTGTGCTTTAAGTATAAAATAAGGATTAGAAGGCTTTTCTCTCCTCTATGACAAAGTTTGGTGAAAATATGATAGGCAAAATGACCTGTTTCATCCCTCACATTTCACAAAAATATTCTTTTCGTCCCTCACTTTTAAAATGAAGCAAATTCGTCCCTGACATTTAAAAATTAAAGCTGTTACATCCCTGAACCTAATTTTCAATCTGAATCAAACCATCCAATAACCCAATAATAAATTTCGAAAATAGAATTGATAGATCATTCGGTCAACTTCATCGTATTCACATGACATTTATTAAACGAAAAAAATAAAAATTATAACATAAAAGGTCATTCTTTGTCTTGGAATAGTAGAGTTTTTTTTTTTGATAAATTTTTTCATGCACCGTTAGTATATCCGCTTGCAAATCTAGATGTGTATCATAAATATAAAATTTGGTGTTTAAAGTTAAATTAAAATGATATGGCGGTACATAAAACCGTCAGTGTATACAATGATAACGTAGAAAAGATTAATCTTTCTTTTTATATTATAATTTTTTCTTTTTTCTTTTTAGATTCATTAAATTTTACATGAATATCAAGTTGAGTTAACCAAATGATCTACCAATTACGCCTCCAAAATTTGTAATCAGGTTGATTGGTGGTTTGATTTAGATTGAAATTTAGGTTCAGGGATGTAATAATTTTAGTTTTTAAATGTCAAGGACGAAATTGCTTCATTTTAAAAGTGAGGGACGAAAAGAATATTTTTGTGAAATGTGAAGGATGAAACCGATCATTTTCCCAATATGATAATATTTAAAAATTGCCCTGCTAACTAACTAAAGTTTGGTGAAAAATTTTATGACAAAAATACCCTCACCTTGTGCTTTAAGTATAAAATAAGGATTAGAAGGCTTTTCTCTCCTCTATTTTCTTAAATTGTTCACAAAATTTTTTATTTTACGCAATACCATGTCAAGACATTGCAAATATGATGATATCGAGGTGTGGAATTTCATAACCTGTTTGCACGTCATCGAGCAAAGACAATCTTAGAAGGAAAATTTTATAGTTTTTCCATTATAAGGTCTATTTTTTTTCAAGTGATATGTTAGTAAAAAAATTTTCCCTAGTGGTCCTTTTCTTTTCATAATTCTCCAATTATAAGAACATGCGAGTTTTTCCACATTGAAGCAATTCTCACAGATTAAGGAATTGGAAACCAGACATTATTAATTGAAAAGGAGACCTAACGGAACTTTTTTCATGTACAAAACATATTTGTCAACACATATTAATTCAAAATATCAAGTTTAGCAACCTGGTGCATTTTCATGCTTTACAATAACAAATGTTTATCCACCGTCTACTTGCCACAAAAACACCATCATTACATCAAGTGTTTAATTGTCCTGAAACAAAAGATAAATAGTCATTCTACTACCTTAAAAGGCACCAACCAACCAGAAAAAAAAAAAGCAACATAATATCATTATCTAATAGGACAAAGCAAACAGTTCTCGGAGTATGTCCAACCACCAGAAAAGTCATTTTTCCACTTGGCTTGGAGAAGCATTTGAGGACCCTTGGTTGGATAGTAACTGAACTCCAAATCTGGTCTGTATTTTGCAAACCTAAAAGGCAGATTTTTAGGTTTGAGAATTAGTTATTAGTGCAAATTACCTGATAGTAACAAAAAATAAACTCTATGAAAATTATCTACACTAACTTGATTTTTAGTATTGGATGTTACGTTGCTTCTTAAAGATCTAGATACACTTTCACTTGGTACTTTTTTTTTTTTTTTTTTTTTTTGTCAACACAGGGGTGTCGGGTCAAGACCCGAAGGCGGCCCGACTAATCCCCTGCGCCTGGAGTACAGCGCCACCCCAACCGCACCCAGGCGTTAGGTGAGGTTCGATCCCACGACCTTGCGAGTGGTTTTCCAGCCGCAGACCGGGTGATCTAACCCCGGGGGGCTTCACTTGGTACTTCACTAGTACTATTAACAGTGGTTTTCACAGCATGTTGCTTTCTCGTAGCAGCCCCAAATTTCCATGTCCTGCCACATCCACTCGCATTTGCAAACTGAGTTGGTGTCATACATGGGGGAACCTGTAAACAACGACAAATGTTACTGATATCATAATGAATAAGGTTTGGAGCATAGATGTGATAAAAGTGAGATTTTCACCATTTGTGAATGATGAATAAAAGTGGATCCAGTTGACATTCCTACACCATTCCAAAATTTTGCATACATGTGCCTGACACAGTACCTGTGCTCAACTCCAGAAAATTTGCTTTCTATTGTGTCAATCAAACCCTATACAAAAGTGAACAAATAATAAATATTAGATTCTGTACAAATACATAATCACATATATTAGAAAATAAATTAGTCTAACCTTCTATCTATCAGATATGAAAATCCAGCCCCTTTCATTCGGCTTCCCAATATGGTCCGTAAGTATTTCAAGAAACCAGCCCTTACTATCTTTGCATTCAGACTCTACCAGTGCCATGGCCAATGGGTACATCTGGCTGTTGGCATCTCTACCAACTGCAGCCATCAACTGCCCTCCTAGTGTGCATTTCAAATGACAAGCGTCCAATCCTATTACAGGCCTACATGCTGAAATAAAGCCCTCTTTTTGTGCAGAAAACATTACAAACATCCTTTTGAAGATGGGGTTTTGATATATAGGAAATCTTTCAGTCACTACAATAGCAACTGAGCTCGGATTCTTTAGCATTAAAGTAGCACAGTAGTCCCTCAATCTCCAGTATTGTTGTTTATGTTCACCTTGAATCATTGTTTTCGCTTTACTCTTGGCCCTATAAAGTTGTTGGTCGCCTACATTAACATTGTATTTCTTCTTCACTGCTTTCTTAAGTACCTCAATTTTCAAAGATGGATCATCAGCAATATCCCTAACAAACATTTGAGCTAACCATCTTGCAGTAGCACTCTTGTTCTTATAAGACCTTGGACACTTATGAGGAACCCCTTTTAATGTTTTTATTTGGAATGTACTGGTATCCCCACATTTACTAGCATGCATTCTCCGGCCACAATCCTTGCTACATTTAGCTGTTACCCTATCACTATCATTCTTAATAGGCTTCAATTCAAACCCATTCACTATAGAGTGTTGTATTAGTGCAAGCCTGAAGTCTTGCACAGTAGTGAAAATATGCCCAACCTCAAGTTCAACTTTCTCCAAGTCCTTCTCAATATTAAACTCAGGAAACTCAGCAGGTTGTTCATCATCAGATGAGTTTAATGCAACGTGCAATATTTCATCATCACTAACATTGTCCCTTTCCACAATTTTTTCTTTCTCTCTGTATGCAAGATAAGCCTTGTACTCATCTTCAATTAACTTCTCATACTCTGTATAATCTGAAAAATCATGATGATGATCTAGGCCCTCTAAATTTTCTCTCTCATCTATTGGGTCACAATTATCACTCAACTTATCACCATCTAGGAAAAAATCAAAGTCAGAATCATCACTTGATTCAACTTGAGAAGCATGATATGTTTCATCAGATGTGTCACATATATCACCCTCATGTTGAATAGGTTGATTAACATTTTGAGCTCCGTTACCATTTTCCAAAGTAGACATGATTGTATAGCTAGAAAAGGCAACAAATAGACTATATTATACACATATATAATCAATAAGAGAAGTATTAAAATCATAAAAGAAGTCCCTTAACTAACAATTCAAATCACATATGGAATTAAAAAAAAAACAACTTCAGCAGGTAACGTCATTTTTTTAATAGAAAATTAAGATATTAGTTAGACAAAGTTCAATCACATAGTAAGTGCCAAAAGTTGTGGTTCAATGACCAAAAAAGGGCAAAAAAATTAATCATCTCTTGTAATAATATATTTTTTTCAATGTCAAATTCGTTTGCTTTTATCTGTTTCCAAGAAGTTGATACTATTAGTGGAGTAGTATTTCTTTTTCAAACATAATCTGAACTAAATATGTCTTCAATTTCAACAACGTTCTACTTTTACCAAAGCCCAACTAAATCCAATCAAGTCAACGAGCATTCTGATGTCAATGGTGTTAGGAACATGGTACTATAACTAGAAGTGAAACATACGGGCCACAATGCACTAGCAACAACCACAAACTACAATATTGTCTAGTAAGAAATCATTTGTCAGATTCATTTAATATTCATTAGTTGTTTTAAAATAGGGATAATTTCAAAAACCTCCCCTGAGGTTTCTGACACTTTCACTGGCACCCCCTAAGGTTCTCAAAATTTCACCGACCTCCCTTGCATTTGAGTTTTTGGTAACAATGCAGTCCAAATCTGATTACAATATTATTTTCATGTGTGAGAAGGAATTTTTATTCCATGGCTGCCCCTTTGCTCCTTGTATTAGTAGAAGATTGAAAGAAGAATAAATTATTAGAATGATTACTAAAGTTGAGAGGGTGTAAGTACAATACAAAAATTGTAAGCACTAGATGTGCCAGGGAAAATGCCGGTTTTCATAAATCTTAAGTCAACTAGTAGGTTATCTATTTAACATAACTTAAGTAACTAATTAAACTAATTAAATTACCTGCGAGTATTACTTTCACATAATTAATTTATGTTAAATACAAAACCTATCAGTTTCCCTTTCGTAAAAATATGAGTGTAATACTTTTTGAATTTTACTTACAACCATTTGTATATTTAATATAAATTAAATGATTCAGAGTAAAATGCCTATAAATAACTAGTACTTTATTCATATAATAGAAGAAACTTGTAAAGAGCTAGTAAAAAGTGGGTAATTTATTTTTTTACTTTCACGTATTTAATTTATATTAAATACAAAAATTACTAGTTTCCCTTTCGTAATAATATTAGTGTAACAATTTTGAATTTCACTTATAAACATTTATGCATTTAATATAAATTAAATGATGCAAATTAAATTGCTCATAAATAGCTAGTACTTTATCTATACAATGGAAGAAACTCGTAAAGAACTTGTATATTATGAATTTTTTTTTTACTTTCAAATACTTCATTTATATTAAATACAAAACATGCTACTTTTCCTTTCGTAAAAATACTTGTGTAACGGCTTTTGAATTTTATTTGCAAATATTTATAAACTTAAGATAAATCAAATGATTCAGAATAAAATGCTCATGAAATCTGGTACTTGGTTCATGTAATAGGGAAAAGCCATAAAGAGTTGGTACTTTATGGGATATTTCTTTTTTAAAAAATATTTAATTTATGTTAAATAGATAACCTACTAGTTTTTTTTTCGTAAGAAGTTACTATAAAATTTTTTGAATTTTACTTAAAAACATTTATATATTCACAGCAGGCACAAAAATGGTGCCTTACTCCCTAATCCAGCTTTAATTCATGTATTAGCCATCAAGTTTGTGTTATTGTTGTTAAGCTTAATTAATCATTTTAGATGCCTTTTTCTCCAACTAAACGGTAGTAATACACTCCATCTTCAATAATAAAACCCAACTTCATAGGATATATTTGTAATTTTGGCCTTCATGATGTCAGCAAAGGGGCCCAATTTTCTATCAAGGGAGGTCAGTGAAATTTTGAGAACCTCAGGGGGTGCCAATGAAAGTGTCAGAAACCTTAGGGGAGGTTTCTGAAATTATCCCTTTAAAATATTAACCCTTTGGTGTCTAGAAACTGGCCTTTTCGTTTTATCCTTCACTTTCACATTTTCGCTTCAAGTCTTTCGCCTCCATTCAAGCTTGATTTCTTTGATTTTGTTAGTTGATCCGTTGTTTCTTTCTTGGATTTCTATGAGGGAGAATAGTGAGAGTTTGGGTTGATAATGATGAAGAAGAAATTAGAAAAATGGCTTCCATTTTTTTTGTTTTGTTGTCCCGCCACTTCATAAAGGGCATTTTTTAGAATGAAATTTCTTTTTTAGGGTTTTATGGGCATATTTGTCCATTTATAATTAAGTGGGATCTAAACATGTCTTTTTACGTGAATTATAAAATGCCGTCTCGTTTGACCGTTAGTCCAAGGAGTTAAGTGACTAAAAGTTAACGTTAGGGATTAAACTGATAGTTGAGATATAGTTTAAGGGGGTAAACTGATAAAAATCCCAACTTTTTCAATGTTGACGTATACCTATTTTAGATTTTTTTTTTCAAAGCCCGACTTTGTCAGAAGAACTCGTTTATTTTATTCACCAATTAATTAATCCAAACATGAATATAATTTTTGTGTTTAGTGATTCGTTCTTGGCTTGATTCAACTAGCATAAAATTTAAAATTTATATGTAAATAATTCAAATTTTTCGAAATCAATTGAATCAAAGCTCATTCATGTTTGATTCATTTAATAAATAAGTCTAGATTTAAATATGATTTCAATCCTGTTAAAATAAACAAACATATTACACACTAGAGAGATTTGGTATGGCTATGATTAGGCTCATTTGTACTCCAATTCTAAAGCTATTCAAGAATTTGCAAATAAAGGAATCTTGTCAAGAAAACCTTGAAATGTGTAAACATTAAGTTAAGAGTAAATTTGTATATATGTCTGTAATCATTCTCCTCAAACTAAATATATCCAGACTGCTTTCGATTTTCTAAAAGATTTCCAGACTCAAGGCATGTTCTTTTTTTTTTTTTTTTGTTTTGACAGGTTGTCGAAGCCTGTGCAATAATAAAATTAAACCTAATTGCCAGTTAAAATGACCAAAACCCAATTCCAAGTACTGGAGCAGGGACTCTAGGTGTGCAATGGGTTACTTGATTCACCCTGTTCCCGAAGAGTTTGCTTGATCCGATATACCCGAATGGAATGGTTATTTCTTTTCACAAATAATTATGAATTCGTAGACAGGGCAAGTAGGGTCGTATCCACAGGGACTAGGTATATTTGTTTCTTAAGAAATCCAAAGTAACACAGGGGGGTGATTTCGTAGGAACGGCGATAATTAAATAAATTCAAATAAGAAAGTAAAAATAAATACTAATTAGGAATTAAACCACAATTCACTAAACTTAAAATAACAATAATTAAAGGCCTAACTCAATTAAAGCAAGGAGACAATTAGAAATAAAATAAAGTAGGCAACTAAAAATCAAATGGCAATTCACCAAAATCAAGGTAATATTAACTAAAGATCTAGCCAAGAAGTAACTTCATCAATGGTTCACCTAATTGATCATCGAAGCAAAGGCAATCCCAATTATTTACCAATAAATAAGTTATAACTACCAAACAAGCGATGGCAGTCAACCCCTCCTTACTGTGTCGGTGATCAAGGTACGCCCGTTAATCACTGCTCTAATTGAGAAATAATCCTAGGTACGCCCGTAGAATTTAATTCCCCAATTGCCTTACGTATTAGAGGAGCCCTATTCTAACCAAATAACGCACTACCAGGGTTATTTTAGATTAGCCCGCGTATCCCCCTAGCACGAATCTAATCGTGCCAGTTGTCACTATTTCAGGACAATTAAACAATTACGGATTTAATGCCCTAATTGACAATAGGTTACCAAATCAATTAATTATCCGGATCCAAGACAATCAATTAATTAAATACCCATAAACATAGCAATCAGGAAATATGCGGATACCAATAAATAAAAGGAAAAGATTGAATTAAAACGATCTCACAATTTTTAGGCGAACCAGAACCTTCGTTGCTCCTTGACTAGGATTGGAAAATTAGCTCATAATTGATGACCTAAACCCACGGGAAATTGAAAAGGGAACAGCGGCCATTGTCCGTTGAAATTCCGGAGAGTACAGCTCGTCCGAATGTTGAATATATAGAAAAGCTACGAAAGGCAATTCACAGTTTCACTTCGTCTCACGCACAAAGGAACAGAAACCACTAAGAGCATCTAAGGAAGAAAAGTCAAAGCCAAAAATGGCTAAGCTCCTGACATTCGTAAGTCTCAAAAGCAAAAAGGTAAACTCAAAGGAGAAGTCGACAATTTTCTTTGCTAAGCTAAAGACGAAAAGCTAAGAATAAAAGCCAGCCCCCATCTGATCCTCTTTTCTTCTCTTTATTGCGGCGGCTCACAGCAGGAAGAGAAGCCCTCCGTCCGTCATTCCTTTGCGAAAATTACCAAAATGGGCGTGACATCTCCTGTTCCAAAAGTGCCCCTGGGACAAGCTTTATCATCTGAATTCTTTTCCTGTCAATTTGGCACCTGTTATCATATTTTCGTTCTACTCCCTGAAATATACGTAAATTAAGAAAAATGAGTAGAATCCAGCAATTAATCCACATCAAGTCAGGTAATAGGGGAAAATAATAATAAAATAAATAGATAAATTGCAGCCTATCATGTTTACATGGGAGAGGTCGAACCTCTTAAGCAGGGATAGAACGCGGGGTCGCAACTCCCAAAATATCTGCTCCAATCAATTCCCGGAGTTTCTGTTGAAGTTCAGTTAGAATCTGCATCCCTTGTTCACCGTTAACACTCCTCTTAGCCAGCCAGTCCGCGCACCTGTTCCCTTCTCTCCAAACATGTTGTAGTCTACATTCCCAATCCCTACGTGTGTAACTCCTGATGAGAAGTATCAGGTTGGATAATGGTGATTCCGAACCTGCGCCCTGTATTAGATCCAAAGCTACCCTTGAATCAGCTTCCAAAATCACTCATTCTCCCCCGAGTTCCAAGCCATTTCTAACCCTTTAAGTATTGCCCATAGTTCTGCTGTCAAAATATCAATTAGCCCGAGTTCCAAGGCATGTTCTTTAATATTTGAATAATAAGTAAAAAACGAAACTCTTCTTCTGAATAACTTTAAGTGAAGTTGAATTTAAAAATCGGTAAAATATCAAAAAACTTCTCGTGATTTGCCAAATGTTCAATTTAACTCTCTCTAGTTTGAAAATCTACACTATAACTCTTTGCGATTTCAACTAAATTGAAAATTGGATAGAAAGCATCCAATCTAATAGTTGTACGTGAAATATCAATATTGTCCCTATATAAATGAATTCTCTGTGGTTTACCGAATGTTCAATTTAATTCTTTCTAGTTTAGAAAACTACACTATAGCTCTTGCAGTTTTGACTAAAGTGAAAATTGAACATAAATTATTTCACGTATAGTATAGTAGGGGCAATATTGATATTTCATGCACATCCATTAGATTAAATACTTTCCATCCAATTTTCAATTTATCAAAACCTCAAAGAGGTATACTGTAGGTTCCAAATTAGAGAGAATTAAATTGAACATTCGGCAAATCACAATGAATTTTTTTGCTATTTTATCCTTTAAAAATCAAGAAAAAAGCTTGAAGGCAATCTTTTGTCTCTAACTTAAAACTTAATGTCGAATAAGGGGGAAAATAGTAGAATAAGAAAACGATTTATTAATTAACATTAACCTAGAAATCAACGTAATCTAAAATTAAGAGACAAAAAACAAGAAGGTTATTATCGTTGTCATAAAACATTACCCTCTTGTATTGCTGCAAAGTTGCTCGGAAAGTGAAGGCTACTAATTGAGAATTATTTATTCGCATCTTGGGATTGACAAGCACAATTTAATGCCTTAGGTAAAGATGTTCACAATTACTCAAAGGTCAAAGCGGCCATTAACGGGTGAAATATATTGGGAATGGCAACAGGGGGCGGGGGAGCCCTTGCTCCGCCCTACTTCCACCACGGTGCTAATAAAGATTTATCATATAATTTTATTGTAGTTAAATTTTAATAAATAAGTAATAAAATATTAATATATTATCAAGTTATTATTTATTATAATTTTACAATTGAAACCTATAAAAACAATCAAAGGAGAAGTAAGTGTAAACATCTGGAAATTTGAGGGTTGTGCCATCACAAGGTAGTACAAGATTTTGCTATCAAGACATTCCTGATCAGATTTTGCTCCCACACTAGACAACCTTTCCTGGCACACCCTCAACACACCATCACCCCAGCAGTTAATTTGCAGAACGGTTAGGGTACAAGCTAAATGCATAGCAGAGCACAGAAAATACCCCAGCAGCACATACCATCATACCAGTAACATCCGTAACCACAGGGTATTGCCCAATGACGAGAGAAATGCTCAACACTCTCAGAGTTTTCCCTCTGTCAGGTTCAAAGTTCGAATTCTCAGCTTGGCAATGGAAGGAGAGAAGGGTGTAGAGATGGGATGGGACGGTAAAACTTAAAAAAAAAATCTGTATCTCATGACACAACACATTTGACTAACTGAATAAGCACAAATACAAGATTGTATCAGATTCTGCATTCCCATTCTCCAGATGAAACATGTCTTTTACATAACTCACTAAGGTAAATTTATATTCCATCATATGAGTTCCACAGATACTTGAGATGCAAGTGTAAAGATCTGGAACAAATCATAAGTATATCCATCCTCAATATTTGAACAATCAATTTAATCAAATAGTACATTAATTTGTCATTAATACATAGCAACTTATTTATGCGTTACAATGACAAATCTGACATCAATGTAAACAGAACCATACAGAAGATAACAACGCTTATGGCAGATGATCGTTAGCCTGACCATCTGTGTGAATTTCCGACCATGAAGAAGACTCCTCAATTTCTTCTGGTAACCATCCGTCTGAATCTCCATCTGACCAAGAAGAAGACTCATCAATTTCTTCCAAGATAAGGATTTTCAGATCCATGTTTCCATAATCCATCTGCTGTTTCTTAATGTCCCGAACTAAATCTCCAGCAGAGTATAGACATCCATGAACCTCAATCAATTGAAGAGTACAAGTTTCCCATAAACAAGAAGGGAGCTCTTCCAGTTCCGCGCAACCCTCCAAAATTAATCTCTCAAGACTGGGAAAATGCACTCCTGTGCTCATCCACCTGACCACCTTCAAGGATTCCAATTTCAAAAACTTGAGTTTAGGAAAGAATTCCTCTTCTTCCATGTCTCCCATGTCCCATTCCTCTTGGCCATCCACTTGTCGGATTAATTTGAGAACCTCAAGATTGGGTAGCTTTCTGATTGTGCAAATTATACTCCAGGAGAAGTCCTCCAGTGTCAACTTTTTCAGATTCAAGGGGAGATGAAATTTGATACAATTTGCAGTAACTTTACCCAGTAGCAGCTTTAGTGATTCTAGCTGACTCAGAGAGTCCATTGCCACGATCCTTGTGCTCTCACTAGAAGATTCCTCTGACTGTAGCAGACAGCATTTCAGTCTGCGGATATTTGGAAACTTCATCATCATCTTTTCCATGCTTTGCCCAAGATAAAGCTTTGGAGTGGAAAACGTGTGTAAATTGTATAACATAGAGGGGCTTTCAGGATTGTCCTTTGCCAACCTAAGATCAATCAAAGCACCTCGTACTTGTAGATGCCTCAATTTCTGCAATTTCCAAAAAATATCTTCCAACGATGAAAGAACAAAATCAGAATAATGTGTTGTCACAAGAAACGTTTCCAAGCTCGAGAGGTTTTCCAGCGAGCGTGGGATGCATTTGATCCAACCCGAAACAGCCAAGTACCTCAACTGAATGAGCAACCCTAATTCACACAGGAAAGTAAAACCAAGACTAATTTGTTCCAAATCCAACACTTGAAGAAGTTTCAGGTGACAAACAAAGGATGAGTTGTATGATACTCCATGGCCCCCAATACCATGAGAAGAATGTAATAGAGAGCGTACATGGGGACAAAATATCTTTGACTTCACAAAATGCTTTGGCTGAGAGTGAATGGATAACCGGTACAGGTAGTGTGGTTCATCAAAATTAAGAAATCCATCACATCCTCGTATCAAATGTAGAAAATTTTGATCTTTAGCTTTTCCCAAACAAAAGACATGCAACAAATCATGCATGTGACAGGTCTTGACCCCGCCAATGGATCTTTGTTGCCCCTCCATAACCAAGCTTCTGTTGATTAGAGCTATTAAATAGCCTTCTGCTAATTTTTCAAGCCTCTCTGATTCCTTCTTTCGCACAAATCCTTCAGCGATCCACAGCAACATCAACCTCTTTACAGAAATTTCTTGGTCTTCTCTAAATGCACTGAAGTAAAGAACGCATGGCTTCAAATGGTCAGGCAGATGCTCGTAACTCAGCTTTAATATGCTCTTGCAATGTTCTGTGGCACCAATCTCGCTGTTTGAGTCTAGCCTTTCTGCTACCTCTCCCCAACGATCTTGATCTAGATTCCCAAGAATTCCAGATATGATGACGATTGATAGAGGCAGTCCATTACAGTTTTTTGCTATTTGCCTCCCAAGAACACTTAATTCTACAGGATAGCCACCTTCTATGGTAATTGACAGCTTCTTGTGTAGTAACTCCCAGCTTTCTTCTTCATCAAGTGGCCGAAGATGGTGAGATTCACCAATAATCCCATGATGTCGACTTGTTAAGAGAATTCTGCTTCCGTTGGTATCATCTGGGAAAGATATTTTCAAAGCATTCCATGCCTCAATGTCCCAAATGTCATCCAAAACTATAAGATACTTCTGTTTCCTCAAGTGTTTGCAAAGCTCGTGAGCCAAATCATCATCATCAAACTCCGAATATTGAGCTTTTGGCTCAATGCATGCCAAGATCCCAAGCAACAGATCTTTTTTGCAATATACTTGAGAGATACAACACCATGCAAGAATATGGAAGTGAGATGTAATTGACGGGTCACGGTAAACTCTATCTGCCAGAAACGTCTTGCCTAGTCCAGGCATTCCCACAATGGAAATGATGTCCAACTGCAACGATCCTCCTATAAGTTGACCAATAATTGTTTGCTCCTGATCCTTCAGATCTACCACAGCTTTATTGATTGTTGAGATACTACCCTGTGATGGCACCTGGTGAAATACTCCACTCCACTTCCTTCCTGCTGTTTCAAAACAAATTACAAAGAGAACGAAAGATCATTAACAAAATCTGGAGAGCTAATATCATCATCTTTTAAACTATTGCAGGATATTACCTTGTGATGGCACATCCCTCAAACCATCGGTAGGTTTTTGGGCTTCGATGCTGTCAATCTCCCCTGTCTTAGTTTTAAGAAGCTTAATTTCTGCAGTGACATCATCAAATAGCATAAGAGAATAATATGATATATCTCCAACAATTAAGGAGTCAATAACAAACACTGCCTTATATGCCACTTCCACAACATGACTACTAAGAGCTTGGAGCTCTTCAGGGTGGTTGCTTTGATCCCTGTTGTTTTCCAAGAATGATCTTAAGAATACAAGACCATCTTGCACTGTTTGAAGTTGAAGCTTTTCCTTATCTACGTGCTGCTCCAAATTATTTTCCAAGAATGATTTCAAGAATGACAAATCTTCTTGGATTGTTTGTGGTTGGAGCTTTGCATCCTGGCTGTGCTGCTCCGTGGCATTCTTTAAGTATAGCCTTAAGAAATGAACTCTATCCTTTGCAAAAGTAAATATAGGATCAACATTACAAGTTGCCAGTTCCTTCAGCTTTTCTTGGAGAAGATCGATAATCCCCAGCACATTAGTAGTAGGGAAGTTGAACCTTGGCACTACAGGATAGCTTTCGTCAACAGCTGCCTTGATAGTGTTTATCCTCCCCAGCAAACAAAAGAGCTTAACATCTATTTCCTCAGCTGAAGCTTCTTGAAGGTCATTCTGATAAAGTGAAAAAATTACAATCCCAGCGTCATTGACCACAGCTCCAATAAGATCCTTGATTTTTCCCTCTATCCCATCGTACTTCTCCTTATTGAGAATGTTGCTTAAGAATCGCAGTCCCTCAAAAAGCATCCGCAATTGATGCTTCAAAGATACCACAAAATAGGCAGGACAATTTAGTAGTAACTCCCCAAGATGACCTAGGAGAGAATCAACAAATTCAGCCACTATAATCACATCCTTCTTGGCAGACAGAGTGGGGGAAGTTGTTCCAGATTCAAGGACGCAAATATATGTGAGATGGGCTCGGTGATCAACACGCATGATTTTGTCTGTTAATTCAGAAATCTCTGAGTCCATCCAGTTGAGCTCTTGATAGTCATATCTGAAAAACCAACAAATGTAACAAAGATGTGCTGCAGATAAAGCCACAACTGCACAGTGCTCCACAAGTTTCCTCTTGGGCTTGCCTTGCAAACTGGCAAAGAGAATGAATGTTTTAAGGAACGCTAGCTTCTCTTGAAGCGGCTCCAACAATTTTGTAAGTCTTGAATCACAGGCTTCAACCCAAATGACAATATCCACAAGGTTTTTTAAGAGAAAATTGAAGAGTTCCATGAATTCATCTCTCAAGCCAGAACTGGATTGTGAAAGGCTATCTACATAGCCGTACCTGTTGAATGATAAGTCCGGCATCTCAACATACAATTTACTGAATTTTTGCCTATAACTCTTTAAGATTCTTCTTAAATTGGAGATCGCCCCAGCCAATTCGCTGGGGGGCAATCCATGCTCCAATTGAGCAAGAAAAGAGCAAAACTGCTGCCAATTTTGACGAACAGAATCTTGAAGAATTTCAGTTCTCTCTGAGGAATAACACAATTTCCTTGCACACAGGAAAAATATCTTCACTAGGCTCAACTCTACCTTCAGCTCCTTCAGATCATGATCATCCTTGCAGAAATCTATGATCGAATCAATGCAAGTCATTGCCTCGGTAGACAGAGTAAGTGACCGCGATTCAGATTTCCAGACACCAGTATAAGCCAAAGAAGCTTGGTCAGCAGCAGGGTTGATCTTCTCCACCGATTCAGAGGCCTTCAAGTGAATTCCATCTCTTAAAAACCAACAACAAAGACGAGCTGCGAATAGAGCCGCAAATGGAAATCGCTCGATATATTCGAGGCGATCCCTCCGGTCAGAACTGAAATGTTTCACAAATGGAAATCGCTTGATAACCGAACTGAAATGTTTCACAAATGGAAATCGCTTGATAGGATGCCCTTGCGGTAATGTTGAGTAAATAAGAACAGGTTTCAAGACTGCTGCAAATCTTGAATCACAGAGTATACCAAGGCGGAGAATGTACTCAAACTTCTGTTGGAAGGACATGAAAAGACCAATGAATTCACTTTTCGCATAAGACATCTCTTCCCATCCACCCGTCCAGTCATTATCCCAGCGCTGCTGCAAATATCTCGTTCTGGATTCCGAAAAGAGTAGCCCCATGGAATCCCACATCCCTTTGTAAAAATCTCTGATTTGTTGCCTAAAATTCTCTAGACTTTCTCGATCTGCTACAGTGCAGGGGAATCCATCCTTAAGAAGAAGAGAATAAAAACCCTGCCAACCTTGATGAACAGAATCGTCAAGACATCGGGTCTGTTGCCTAAATTTCTTCAAAAAATCTCCAAAAATGGAGGCTGCTGCAATTGAGTCGACGCCGGACGGTACCTGATCTAATTCAAAAGAAGAGAAAAGCCACCTCCGATAGTAACGAACAAAATCTACAAGCCTTTTAAAAGAAATCTCCAATTCCCTTGCAGCCAGAAAATAATTTCTCACTTCTTCTAATTCCCCCTTCAACTTGTCCAAATGATCCTCCTCCCCGAAGAAAACACCCTCGTCCACCAGCAACTGCAGCTTATTCAAGATCGTTCCAGTATTCTGAAGAAATGATGCTCCTCCCGGAAGAACCGCCTCCATGACTGAGAGTTTACACTTTTTCTGATAGAAATTTGTCAAAACCAGCGGACAGGAGCACTATCCATGTCTCCTAGAAGTATTCGTAGATTCCCCAACTTAATACGACAAGCGATAATTATAAAGTAAAAGAAAAATGCCGTGACTTTTAAGCTGCTTTTTGTAAGTGGATTCCACGTATTATGACTCCGTTGCTCCTTGGAAAAGTAGATTCTTATGCCTTTTGTGTTGGTTGGCATCAACTCAAAATCAGAGGAATAAGCAAAATTTGTCCAACTACATCACGTTTCAGTAATGCTAAATTTTTCTACCTGATTAATCAACTGCCTAGATTCTTCAAATTCTCACTGTACATTAGGACAAATCAACGGGATGGCGGAAATGAAAACTAAATCAGCTGAATCGAATCGAATTTTAGTCGAGCTTGAATTTAATTTTTTCAAACTCAAACTCTAAGTCAAACTCACAATTTTGAAACTCGAAAAAATAAAAGTAATTATTTTATTTTTAAAAAATAAATAAAATGATATTTTTTAATAAGTAATAAAATATTAAAAATATTTATGTAATTTTGCAGATAGCTACAACTACAGATTCTAATACTTTCCCATGAGCTACTATAAACATTTGCAGAACAAACCCTGTACTGTATTCCCATTTTCCCATAACAAACATGAATTTTGCACATATCTGAACACTGTTAAGTTTATGTCACTGGGCCTTTGGTCCAGTGGTCACTCCCAAGACTTGGTAGTGCGAGAGGTCAAAGGTTCGAACCTTACCTCCCACAAAAAATCACAATATGTGATGATTTTCATTGGCCATCTTCGATTCAAAAAAAGAAAAAAGAACACTGTTAAGTTTATATTCTATCATACAAGTTATACTTGAGATGCAAGTGCAAACATCTGGAACCGAGTGTAAGCATACCAATCAACATCTTCACAATCAATTTAATGAAATAGTACATTTATTGGTTAATATTGAAACATATGTCTGCAATGCAGCGAAAAATATTACATCAGTCTCAACAAAACCATACAGAAGATAAAATATTTAGACTTATCATAACTGTTTTAGTGTAACTAACCTTCTATGAAAAAAGAAAAACGTGAGCAATAGTAGCAGTAAGGCAAGCAAAAGTGTAAGCATCTCCGTCGCAAAAGAATGTAACAAACTTTTTATAAAGGAAGGATACAACTTTTTATAAAGTTGTAAGCATACAGCTTTTTATAAAAGGAAGGACTTTTATTTTATGTTCCCATACCTTGACCAATTTTTTTCACAAGTATCTTGAATAAGTTTCATAGATATTACTCAAAAGTTTTACATGCTTAACTTTCTCTGGCAATATTTTTTCTTTAGAAAATTATAATGTTTGGCAGAAGTTTTGTTCTTTAGCCCTAATACCTTTTAGTCCATGTTCATCCCAAAATTTATTGGTGTTATTTATTAGCTTTTACCTTTTATATTTAGCAATAGTTTTTTAATTGACTTTTTATTTATTTGTTTTTTTACCAAAGTTATAAAAAAAAGTTGGATTTATTTGTTTTTTTACCAAAATTATAAAAAAAACGTTATTCTAATGATAGCGGACCATTATTCTAGTATTACGATCTCGAGTGGAGTAAGCATTTATGAATCAAAAGAAAGAAATCATGCACACGGCATTTGGTTTATTTTTTTCCCAAAAAAAAAAATGTATTATTAAAACATCAAAGTTTGTTTGAAGTCTTACCAATATTCCTGAAGGGGCCAAACTAGAGTAGGAATTGCATCACAGAACAGGATGACTTGTTCCAACTTTTTCAACGTCACATATACCTATTTTATATGTTTTTTTTCCTTTTTAAAATCCGACTTGATCAAAGCTCGTTGGTTTTGTTCGTCAATTAATTAAATCAAACATGAATACAATTTTTGTGTTTAGTGATTCTGGCTTGATTCAACTAGCATAAAATTTAAAATTTATACGTAAATAATTCAAAATTTTCGAATTCAACAGAATCAAAGCTCATTTATATTTGATTCATTCAATGAACAGGTCTTGGTTTAAATATGATTTCAATCCCGAACAAATTAAACACTATAGAGATTTGTCTATGATTAGGCTGATTTGTGCTCCAATTCAAAAGCTATCCAAGAACTTGCACATTAGGGAATCTTGTCAAGAATACCTTGAAATGTGTATGTTAGGGTGGTTATCTAAATTTAGCCTTTAGTGAAAATCATCATCTATTAAACCCAAAATCAATATGGCGATTATTAAGAAATAAATTAACAGGAAAATAGTGGAAGCGTACCTGAATCCATATTGACAAACTTGATACTTGAATCCTTAGAGAATTTGGGGTGGCCTTCCAGGTCAACACGTATTCGTCGATTCTTGAGAGTGCCCTTTAGTTTTTCTCTGATATTTTTCCTAACGATGGGATATCAGGGAAGAAATATTTTGTGGTATTAGAAAATACAACACTTAGAATAATCCGTATGACTTGGGGACCATAATTTTATTTATAGGTAACATTTTGTTATCTTTTGGAGCTCTATTTCAGCCCATCATAGAAATAGGAGTCATTAAATCTCTCCACATTAAATGTCCACATCCTATTAGATACATTAAACCCAAACTATATTTGATCACTTTAATTGGGTTTAACCTTAATTGACAGTTTGCAATACATAATTATTCACATATAAGTCCAATGTTGGATTAAGAATCCAACAATCTCTCACTTGGACTATATGTGTAACCTTATAATTATGTTTCGCAATTAACCGTATGAGTTCAACTTTACTGTCATTACTAAAATGTATCTGTAGCCAATTCGGTCAATCAATCACACCAATATAGGATCAAAGCGGCCTTTGTCACAATTTCATAACTCGACTCATCAATGGTCACATATATCGATGCAATTGAATGACATGAATCATGATGTAGATGTGTAGCATGAAAATTTCATGTAATGTGATCAAAACATGCCTATTTCCAACAGGACCATTTTAAATTTTCAAGAGATCAAACCATACCAAGGTCAGAGTGTAAATAAATTCAAATTTTATACTAAAACTGTATCATAAGAGCATTTAAAATATCCTTAATCATTAATAACCGAAAGTATCATAAGAGCATTAAAAATATCAAACTCCTACTAAAACTGTACATCATTTATCAACATGACACCCACATGAGCAGTATGCTCATGAAACATTTTGGGTGGCAATCTCTTAGTAAGCGAATCCGCAACCATGGAGTTTGTCCCGATATGCTCTATCGATAACTGTCCACTCCGTACTCTTTCTTTAACAGCCAGAAATTTGATATCTATATGTTTAGATTTCGTCGAGCTCTTGTTATTATTGAAATATAAGACTGCTGATTTATTGTCACAAAATAATTTCAATGGTAGTTCAATACTATCCACTACACGTAATCCTGTGACAAAATTTCGCAGCCAAATTCCTTGATTGGATGCCTCATAACAAGGCATAAACTCTGCAACCATAGTGGAAGATGCTATGATGGACTGTTTAGCACTCTTTCAGGATATGGCACCTCCAACCAACAAGTAAACATAGCCTGACGTTGATTTCATAATATCTTGGCATCCAGCATAATCGGAATCAGTATACCCAATGATTTCTAACTCATCTGACTTCCGATTACGTGAGCATGTAACCTTTATTTTCTGTAGATATCGTAAGACCCGTTTGGTTGCTTTCCAATGATCTAATTCAGAATTACTCAAATATCTACCCAACATTCCAGTAATGTACGCAATATTCGGACTCGTACATACTTGAACATGCATTAGACTCCCTACTGCTGACGCATAAGGAATCTTTTGCATCTCTTTTTCCTCAAAAGCATTCTTAGGACACTGTTCAAGACTAAATTTGTCTCCTTTAACCACGGGAGTGTCACCTGCTTTACAATTTTATATGTCATACCTTTTGAGAACCTTTTCGATATAGCGCTTTTGTGATAGTTCTAAAATACCCTGAGATCGATCTCGGTGTATTTGTATACTTAGCACAAAAGATGCATCACCAAGATCTTTAATCTCAAAATTTGTAGTCAGAAATTTCTTGATTTCATGCAATAGACTAATATCGTTGCTGGCAAGTAAAATGTCATCAACATACAATACCAGAAAAATATACTTGCTCCCACAGAACTTATGATATATGCAATCATTTATTAAATTCATCTCAAAATCAAATGAGATGATCACTTGATGAAATTTGAAATACCATTGTCGAGACGCTTGTTTGATCCCATAGATGAATTTTTTAAGTTTGTAAACCACATTCCTTGAATCTCCTGATACAAAGTTTTCTGCTTGCACCATATAAATCGTCTCATCAAAGTTACCATTGAGAAACGCTGTCTTTACATCCATTTGATGTAACTCAAGATCGAAATATACCACTAATACCATAATAATTCTAAAAAATTCCTTTGAAAAGACTGGAGAGAAGGTTTCTTTATAATCGATACCTTCTTTTTGTGTAAATCTCTTGGCGACAAGACGAGTTTTGTATCTTTCCACATTGTCTTTCTAATCTCTCTTGATTTTAAATATTCATTTACAACCAATGGGTTTCGCACCTTTTGACAATGGGACAAGATCCCAAACATCATTATCTTTCATGGATTTAATCTCCTCATTCATGGCGTCGATCTACTTTTGAGAATTTAAACTTTCCATGATTTGACGGAAGTTGATTGGATCATTTTCCATCAATCCAATGTCATTCTCATGTTCTTGGAGAAAAATAATGTAATCATCTGGCACTGCACTTCTCCTTTCTCTAATGAATCTTCTTAATGGCACTGGTTCTTGGTGAGGGAGAGTTTGAACTTCTATAACAGTTTATTTTTCGACATTGTCTTGATTTGTTATGTCATGATCTTGTTCAAAAATAGGATCCAGAACAAGATCAATGACACTTGTAGGAATATTAATATATTTCTCTTTAAATACAATGTCCATTACTGTATTTTCCCCCCAAACTCGACATCCTCAAAGAACCGGACATTTCTTGTCTCAAAAATTGATTTAGTTGTTGGATCATAAAACTTGTAACCTCTGGATCTTTCAGAGTATCCAATAAAATAACAACTAACTATTTTTTAATCCAGTTTCTTTTCATTTGGTCTGTAAGATCTTGTCTCAACTGTACACCCCCAAACATGCATATGCTTTAAATTGGGCTTTTTCCCTGTCTAAATCTCATAAGGGGTTTTGATAGTTGCTTTAATTGAGATTCTATTAAGGATATATGCTGCAATCTTAAGTGCTTCACCCCAGAGTGACTCTGGTAAGATAGAATGACATATCATACTCCTTACCATGTCTTTAAGTGTTCTATTTCGTCTTTCAGCTACACCATTCATAGTGGGTGAACCCGACATATTATACTGTGGGACGATACCGCATTCCTCTAGATATTTAGCAAATGATCATGGACGTTGCCTGAACCATCATATCTACCATAGTACTCACCACCACGGTCAGATCTGACGCTTTTAATTCTTTTATTGAGTTGATTCTCAATTTCAGCCCCAACATTTTTGAACACGTCTAGTGACTGTGATTTTTTGAAATGAGATATATGTAGTCATATCTTGAAAAATCGTCTATGAACGTTATAAAATATTGTTGACCATTCCAAACAGATGTAGGAAATGGTCCACAAAAATTTGTATGTATAAGTTCTAAGACGTCTGAGGACCTATTGGTTTCAAATCTCTTTTGATTGATTTGTTTTCCCTTTATAGAGTTAATGCAATCATCAAAATCTGTAAAGTTTAAGGGGTCGAGAATTTTATTTGACACAAGTTTTTTCATTCTCCGTTTGGAGATATGTCACAATCTCTTGTGTCATAATGCAGTTGAATTCTCATTGGTTAATTTTCTCTTTACTCCTCTAGTACTCAAATGTAGAGATTCATTAAATGAGGCAATCGTATCAATTAAATATAGATTATCGTAATGCATTAAGGAACAAGAACCAACCAATTTTGAATCATGAAATAATTCAAATTTTTCATTTTCAAATAAACAAAAATAACCAAATTTGTCCAAAGCAGAAATTGAAATTATATTCCGTCTAAAAGACGGTACAACAAATGTCTCATAGAGATCCAAATAAAATTCAATTTTTAACAATAATCTAAAAACTCCAATTGTCTCAACTTGAACTGTTTTGTCATCGCTCACGTAGATATATCTTTCATTATCATTAAGCTTTCAGTAATTCAGACAACCCTACATAGACACACTGATGTGAGTTGTTGCAACAGAATCTAACCACCATGTGTGTTTAGGTACCGAAGTTAAATTAACCTCAGAACAAACCAAATTAAGAAGCATACCTTTCTTAGCACGTTAAGCGTGATAGTTGGTGCAATGTTTCTTTTGATGCCCTTCACCTCCACAGAAGAAACAACTATTCTTTCCCTGATCATCTGATTTCTTTTGTTGTTTCTTTTGTGGCGCTGTACCTGCAGCTCCTTTTTCCTTTTTTCTCTTAAATTCCCTGTTTTTATTATTAGTGGTTGACACCAGATAAACACTTTCTGTCTGCTCTTATTTCAACCTTTTCTCTTCTTCTACATAGTGTGAGATGAGTTCATTTAGAGACCAAATCTCCTTTTGACAGTTATAACTCACCTTAAACTGGCTAAACTGTGTAAGGAGAGATATTAAAATCAAATGCACTAGTAACTCTTCAGAGAGTTTCAACTTAAGTGCATTTAATTTCGAAGCAAGACGAGACATCTCCATGATATACTTTCTGATATTATCTTTACCACTATATTTCATTGAAATTAGGTGTGTCAATAGCGTATTAACTTCAGTCTTTTAGTTCTTGATAAACCTTTTTTCAATATCCTGAAGGAACTCTTTAGCGGTTACAGTCGTTTCTGATATTGTTCCTCTGAATGTTTCTGGAACGGCCTTTTTAATGATCATCAGACACAAGTGATTTGATCTCTCCTACCTCTCATTATTTCTCTTTTCATCAGAGGTACTCTGATCTGTAAGAGGTGGGGAAGAATCATCCCTTAACGTAAGGTCGAGATCCATCAGAGGTAGCGGAAGCGTACCTGAATCCAGATTGACAAACTTGATACTTGAATCCTTAGAAAATTTAGGGTGGCCTTCCAAGTTAACACCTATTCGCCGATCCTTGAGAGAGCTCTTTAGTTTCTCTCTGGTACATTTCCTGACGATGGGATATCAGGGAAGAAATATTTTGTGATATTACGAAATACGACAACTAGAATAATCCATGTGATCTGGGGATCATAACCCTATTTATGAGTAATATTTTGTTATCTTTTGGAACCCTATTTCAGCCCATCATAGAAATAGGAGTCCTTAAGTCTCTACACATTAAAGGCTTACATCCTATTAGATACATTAAACCCAAACTATATTTGATCACTTTAATTGGATTTAATCTTAATTGACAGTTTGCAATACATAATTATTCACGTATAAATCTAATGTTGGATTAAGGTTCCAACAGTGTAAACATTAAGTTAAGAGTAAATTTGTGTAGATGTTGTAATCTTTCTCCTCAAACTAAACATATCCCTTGACAAAAAGTTTTGCGCTGCTTTCGATTTTCTAAAAGATATCCAGACTCAAGGCATATTCTTTAATTATTGAATAACAAGTAAAGAACAAAACTCTTCCTATGTAGTATAACTTTAAGCGAAGTTGCATTTGAAAATCAAGAAAGAAGCTTGAAAGCAATATTCTGTCTCTAACTTAAAACTTAATGTCGAATAAGGGGAAAAATAGGAGAATAAGAAATCAATTTATTAAGAAATTAAAAAAAAAGAGGTTATTATCATTGTCATAAAATATTACCCATTTGTATTGCTGAAAAGTTGCTCGGAAATTAGTAAAGGCTACAAATTGAGAATTATTTATTTCTCATCTCAGGATTGACAAACACTAAGTAATGCTTTAGGTAAAGATGTTCACGATTACTCAAAGCTGCGATTAACGTGTGAAATATAGTCTTGCATTTACACTCTAAACATCCTTGAAAATTTGTCAAACGAGATTCTTTTTTTTTTTTCTACTTTTTTAGGAAGAGTTAAATGTACAACATACAATCTCAACCTGAAAATAAGAGTTGTCATCTGGCAAGAAGCACCTATTTAGTGTAACCTCGCATTTTCTTTTGCCCAGCATCCAGGCTTCGTACAAATGGTTTGTAAATAAGGAAAAAAAAAAAAACAAGATATTCGCAGCTAGATATTGCTTAGATGCAAAAGAAAGATAGTCCTTAATACTCGAATCGAGAATATTGAAACTCCAAAAAGCACTTATGTTGGTAATCCCCAAGAAGAAACTCTGAGAAGTACTTAAAAAGGTAATCACCCCAGAAGAGACTTTGAAAGGCAGTTTTGTGTAATGATGAGAGTTCCATAAATCAGAGGGCAGTTCTGAACTGAGACAATCCTGATCAGATTACTAGCTTAGGTCACACAATCTGTCAAATTTTCCTCCCACTTTCGACAACCTTTCCTGGCACACCCTCGAAACACATCATCACCCCAGCAGTTAATTTGCAGAACAGTGACCAGAGAAAAGTTTAACACTCTTAGAGTTCTCCCTTCTTTCAGGTTCAAAGTTCAAATTCTTGGCTTGGCAGTGGAAGGTGAGAAGGGTGTGGAGATGGATGGGATGATAAAAATTAACAAAAAAAAAATAATATTCCCATTTTGACACAACACATTTGACTAAGGTAAGTTTATATTCCATCATATAAGTTTCACAGACGCTTGAGATGCAAGTGTAAACATCTGGAACAAATCAATTTAATCAAATAGTACATTAATTTTTCATTAATACATAGCTACTTATTTGTGCAGTACAATGACAAATATGACATCAATGTAAACAGAACCATACAGAAGATAAAAACGCTTACGGCAGATGATCGTTAGCCTGACCATCTGTGTGAATTTCAGACGATGAAGAAGACTCCTCAATTTCTTCTGGGAACCATCCGTCTGAATCTCCATCTGACCATGAAGAAGACTCATCAACTTCTTCCGAGATAAGGATTTTCAGATCCATGTTTCCATAATCCATCTGTTGTTTCTTAATGTCCCGAACTAAATCTCCTGCAGAGTATAGACATCCATGCACCTCAATCAATTGAAGAGTAAAAGTTTCCCATAAACAAGAAGGGAGCTCTTCCAATTCCGCGCAACCCTCCAAAATTAATCTCTCAAGACTGGGAAAATGCTCTCCAGTGCCCATCCACCTGACCATCTTCAAGGATTCCAATTTCAAGAACTTGAGTTTAGGGAAGATTTCCTCTTCTTCCATGTATTCAATGTCTCCCATGTCCCATTCCTTTTCCCCATCTGCTTGTCGGATTAATTTGAGAGCCTCAAGATTGGGTAGCTTTCTGATTGTGCAAATTATACTCCATGAGAAGTCCTCCAGTGTCAACTTTTTCAGATTGGGAGATGAAATTCAATACAATTTGCAGTAACTTTACCCAGTAGCAGCTTTAGTGATTCTAGCTGACTCAGAGAGTCCATTGCCACGATCCTTGTGCTCTCACTACAAGTTTCCTCTGACTGTAGCAGACAGCATTTCAGTCTGCGGATATTTGGAAACTTCATCATCATCTTTTCCATGCTTTGCCCAAGATAAAGCTTTGGAGTGGAAAACGTGTGTAAATTGTATAACATACAGGAGCTTTCAGGATTTTCCTTTGCCAACCTAAGATCAATCAAAGCACCACGTACTTGTAGGTGCCTCAATTTCTGCAATTTCCAAAAAATATCTTCCAACGATGAAAGAACAAAATCAGAATAATATGTTGTCACACAAAACGTTTCCAAATTCGAGAGGTTTTCCAGCGACGGTGGGATGTATTTGATCCAACCCGAAACAGCCAAGTACCTCAACTGAATGAGCAACCCTAATTCACATAGGAAAGTAAAACCAAGATTAATTTGTTCCAAATCCAACACTTGAAGAAGTTTCAGGTGACAAACAAAGGATAAGTTGTATGATACTCCACGGCTCCCAATACCACGAGAAGAATGTAATAGAGAGCGTACATGGGAACAAAATATCTTTGACTTCGCAAAATGCTTAGGCTGAGAGTGAATGGATAACCGATATAGGTAGTGTGGTTCATCAAAATTAAGAAATCCGTCACATCCTTGCATCAAATGTAGAAATTTTTTATCTTTAGCTTTTCCCAAACAAAAGACATGCAACAAATCATGAATGTGGCATGTCTTGACCCCGCCAATGGATCTTTTTTGCCCCTCCATAACCAAGCTTCTGTTAATTAGATCTATTAAATAGCCTTCTGCTAATTTTTCAAGGCTCTCTGATTCCTTCTTTTGTAGAAATCCTTCAGCGATCCACAGCCAAATCAACTTCTTTACAGAAATTTCTTGGTCTTCTCTAAATGCACTGAAGTAAAGAAGGCATGGCTTCAAATGGTCAGGTAGATGTATGTAACTCAGCTCTAATATACTCTTGCATTGTTCTGTGGCACCAATCTTGCTGTTTGAGTCTAGCCTTTCTGCTACCTCTCCCCACCGACCTTGATCTAGAGTCCCGAGAATTCCAGATATGATGACGATTGATAGAGGCAGTCCATTACAGTTTTTTGCTATTTGCCTCCCTAGAACACTTAGTTCTACAGGATAGCCATCTTCTATGGTAATTGACAGCTTCTTCTCTAGTAACTCCCAGCTTTCTTCTTCATCAAGTGCCCGAAGATGGTGAGGTTTACCGGTAATTCCATGATGCCGACTCGTTAATATAATTCTGCTTCCATTGGCATAATCTGGGAAAGATATTTTCAATGCATTCCATGCCTCAATATCCCACACATCATCTAAAACTATGAGATACTTCTGTTTCCTCAAGTGATTACAAAGTTTGTGAGCTAAATCATCTTCATCCATCTCTGAGTATTGAGCTTTTGGATCAATGCAACCCAAAATCCCAAGCAACAGATCTTTCTTGCAATATACTTGAGAGATACAGCACCATGCAAGAATATGGAAGTGAGATGCAATTGATGGATCATGGTAGACTCTTTGTGCCAGAAACGTCTTTCCTAGTCCAGGCATGCCCACAATGGAAATGATGTCCAACTGCATTGATCCTCCTATAAGTTGATCGATAATTGCTTGCTCCTGATCCTTCAGATATACTGAAGTTTTATGAATGGTTGAGATATTACCCTGTGATGGCACCTGGTGGAATGCTCCAGTCCACTTGCTTCCAGCTGTTTTGAAAAAATTACATAGAGAATGAAAGATCATTAACAAAATCTGGACAGCTAATATCATCATCTTTTTCAAATATTGTGAGATACTACCTTGTGGCACATCCCTCGAACTATTGGTGGGCTTCTGAGCTTTGATGCAGTCAAACTCCCATATCTTGGTTTTAAGAAGCTCGATTTCTTCTGTGACTTCATCAAACAACATTAGAGAATAAAATGATACATCTCCAACTATTAAGGAGTCAATAACAAACTCTGTCTTGTGTGCTACTTCCATAATACTACTTCTAAGAGCTTGGAGCTCTTCAAGGTGGTCGTGTTGGTCCCTGTTGTTCTCCAAGAATGATCTTAAGAATACAAGACCATCTCGCATCGTTTGAATATGAAGCTTTTCCTTCTCTGTGTGCTGCTCCAAATTGTTTTTCAAGAATGATTTCAAGAACGACAAATCTTCTTGGATTGTTTGTGCTTGGAGGTTTGCATCCTGGTTGTGCTGCTCCATGGCATTCTTCAAGTATGACCTTAAGAGGTGAACTCTATCCTCTGCAAAAGAAAATAGGGGATCAACTTCATAGCTTTCTACTTCCTTTAGTTTTTCTTGAAGAAGATCAATAAGCCCCAGTGCATTAGTTGTAAGGAAGTTAAAATTTGACACTACAGGATACTTTTCCTCAACTTCTGCCATAATAATCTTAATCTTCTCCAGCAAACAAAAAAGCTGAATATCTATTTTCTTGGCTGAAGCTTCTCGAATGTTGTTCTGATAAAGTGAAAAAATTATAAGCCCAGCATCATTGACCAGAGCTCCAACAAGATCCTTGATTCTTTCATCTAGCCCGTCACACTTCTCCTTAGTGAGAATGTTTCTCAAGAATTGTAGTCCCTCATAAAGCATCCGCAATTGATGTTTCAAAGATACCATTAAACAGGGAGGACAATTTAGTAGTAGCTCCCAAAGATGACCTAGGAGAGAATCTACAAATTCACCCACTATAATTATATCCTTCTTGGTTGACAGAGTGGGGGATGTTGATCCAGATTCAACGACGCGGATATATGTGAGAAGGGCTCGGTGGTCAAAGGGCTTGATCTTGTCTATTAGTTCTGAAATCTTTAGGCCTAATCCGTCAAGCTCTTGATTGTCATATTTGGAAGACCAACAAATGTAAGAAAGATGTGCTGCAGATAAAGCCGCAACTGCACAGTGCTCCAAGAGATTCCTCTTGGGCTTGCCTTGCAAACTGGCAAAGAGAATGAAATTTTTAAGGAACACTAGCTTCTCTTGAAGCGGTTCTAACAATTTTGCAAGTCTTGAATCACAGGCTTCACCCCAGATGACAATATCCTCAAGATTCTCTAGGAGAAGATAGAAGAATTCCAGGAATTCATCTCTCGAAGGGGAACTGGATTCCAAAAAGCTCTCCAGATATGAATTATGACTCTTGTTGCAATAGTCATACCTGTCACGGCCCTGAGAGACAGATTTTAGCAAGAAGTCCAACATCTCGACGTACATTTCACTGATTTTTTGCCTACAATTCTTTAGAATTCTTCTAAAATTAGAGGCAGCTCCAGCCAATTCTCTGGGGTGCAATCCATCCTCTAACTGGAGAAGAAAAGAGTTGAACTGCTGCCCATTTTCTTTAACAGAATCTTCAAGAAGTCCAGTCTTTGAGGGATTACACAATTTCCTTGCACAAAGGAAAAATGTTTTCACCAGCCTTAACTCTACCTTGAGCTCATTCAAAGCATGATCATCCTTGCAGAAATCTAAGATTGAATCAATGCAAGTCATTGTATTGGTAGACAAACAAATATCAGTTCCATCAAATACTTGATTATCACCTCTGAATAACAAAAAACAAAGATGTGTTGCAAATAAAGCCACAACTACATTTTGCTCGTTAATGTTACTCTTGCCTTCCGTCCGCTTCCAGAGATAGTCACTTGAAACGTTCCATGCTTTTAGGTCCCTTTCAAAAAGAGCCACGACCAGACCAAGTCTTGAATCACGGAGTCTGGCAATGCGGAGAAAACAGCAGAACTTCTCTCGGAATGAGTTGAATAATCTCATTAATTCATATGTCCAAGAAGAATGCTCTCCTTGTAAGCGATCCAAGATACTGGAATACCATTCACCCGTCCAGCCATGCTCCAAGAGCAGCTTCGAATATATCTCTGTGGACTCTGAAAAGAATTGCACCATGGAATTCCACAGCTCTCCACAAAGATGTCTGATTTGCTGCTTCAAATTCACTAGACTTTCTAGTAAACAAGAGTCTCCAGTGGGGGGCAATCCATCCTTAAGAAGAACAAGGTAAAAGATCTTCCAATTTTGATGAATAGAATCTTCAAGGCATCCGATATCTTGCCTAAAATTCTTTAGAATATCTCGAAAAGTAGAGGCTTCTCCAACGTGAAAAGGGGAAAACAGTTTCCTACTTCGATGAACAGACTCTTCAAGGCATCTAACCTGTTGCATAAAATTCTTCAGAAAATCCCGTAAACTACAGTCTTCTCCAATCAAGTGGAAGCGGGAAAATTCCTGATCTAATCCAAAATAAGAGTAAAACTGCTGCCCATTTGGAAGAACAAATTCTAGAAGGCTGAAAAAGGAATCCTCCAATGCCCTCGCATTCGGGATAAAGTCTTTCAGATCTTCTAAATCCCGCTTCAGCATCCTGAAACTACTATCATCCACGGAGAAAACACCCTCGTCGCCCAGCAACTGCAGCTTGTCTAAGATTATTTCAGGGCAATACTTGCTGTCCTGCTGCCTTCTTCTGTAATCCATGAGTCCGGTTCCAGTATTTTGTCTGAGATTTCTCTATCTCCGGAAGTCTGTCGACTTTTTTCTTCTCTACCCCATCGAAATGGACTCACAAGTCACCACCACCCAAAACTTTTTCACTCGTCAAAAGGAAACGAACAGTACAAAAAATGAGACTATTTCTGTTTGAGGGACCAAATTGAAAATTTTATTGCTATTTCGCAAGACCATTTTGAGATTTTTCTAATTTTGAGAGACCAAATGAAAATTTCGATTCACTTTGGAGGACCAAAATGAAATTAATTCCTTTTTTTTTTTTGACAATTTGCATCAACTACTGCTTTTTTTTTTTTTTTTTTTATAACTCTCAAGAGCGCACAACAGCCTAAGGTCAAAACTCATCATTGTGTTTGGTATATAATAGTCAGCAGATACAGATTCAAGCGCATAACTTGGAGCTAAACTTGTCATGGCATTTTTTTTTCAATAATGAGGGTAACTTTTTTATTTTTAGATTGTAAAATAAGGGCTGGATTTTTTTTTTTTGGGTCAAAGTGTTGTGGTGATAATTGACGCCTGAATTGGCTCCGAACATTTGATGACATTGTTTTAATAATGATGGTAAAATTTTTTATTTTTTATTTTTGCCTGCAATGATAATATTTGTATAGCATAATTTATCATATCCCATAGTGAGGAGAGGCTGTGTAAGGAGCTAGCAGATATAAAGATCTGACTAAATCAAAAGGGTGTTCTAGCACCACCTTTGAAATTTGTTTACTGCAGATGGGGTTTGAATCTCCGACCTACAATCCAAAGAAGGACTTAATAATGATGGTAAAAAATTTTTTTTATTTGCTAGATTATGTATATTATATAGGATTTTCTAATGGGTGCCTATTCGGCACTCATTAACTGGATAAGAAACAACCTGCTTAATTAATGCATTAATTATTTCATATTTTAGAAAACTATTTTTAAGGGATTCAAATGTTAAATGATACATATAACCTTCTTCCTAAAAATAAATATCACAAATCTTCTGCTAACACTTATCTTTCTACTGCCAAAATAATGAATTCACCATGGCGCCAAAAGTGATGCTTTTAATGAAAACCACAAAAATGGAACCACCAAGATGCATAAAACTCATATTTTACTCCTATCTAGAACTACGAAAATTTTAACTTATATTTAAAATCTTCAATGCTTTGAGAAAATATATTAAAGACAAAACAAATGTAAATCCAAGAAAGAAATTATCATTTTAATTGAAAATGTTCTTGCATTGGAAGTTCGACTCATTTTAGTTTTTGACATGTTTTCATATTAAAATCATTAATTTAGTTTCAAATTAGTTGCTGGATTGAGTCAAAGTATAGCTTGTGTTAGTCAAGGACCAAAATTTTCATCCATAAGCTTGAGTGAAGTTGCATTTATGAATGAAGAGAGAATCCTGAAGGCCATCTATTGTTTTCTTAAGACTTAGGCCTATTTATAACCTAATTCAGCACTTAAATTTAATAAATTCAGATCTTAACATATTCAGACCGTTTGATAACAAAAAAGTAAACATCTAAATTAATTAAATGACACTGAATTTTCTAGGCAAAACTTGCTCCTAATATTAAGTGATAAGCTATTAACTTATCACTGAATGTGATATATACTCAAATATATTAGATTTAATACTTAACAATTCAATAACTTAATGGATTTAGACTTCAAATTTCAGATTTCAGCCTTCAATTTCCAGACTTTAGTTTATCAAACGCACCCTTAAACTCACATGAGAATACTCATTGACCTCTTCTTTTGGCGTGTCGAAAGCACTAGCTTTCCCTCCTCTCTCAAACACAATAACTCTTTCCCTCTCATGGCTTTCTTTTTTTCTCTTTTATATTTTTAATAAAGTCTTTTCCAGAGTTTTCTAGTAAGAATTTATTATTTTTTAGGGTATTTTAATGTGAGCTTTTTTCTCCTAAAGTTTCCCAATAAAAGTTTTCTATTCTCCAAAGGATTCGTAGTAGAAGTTTTTCATAATTTTTCTGTTTTTTTTTAGATGTGAGTTTTTGTAGATTTAGTTGTCATATATGAAATTCCTTAGGTCTATTTCGTCAGATCACACCCTAGCATCTGAGTTTGAAGCAATTAGTTAGCAAATTTGGTGGTTGGAAATATGTACAATTATCTTTGGGACTATAAGTGTTTTACCTTACTTTTTGAGTTTCATGGTGTAACTTTTGGTTGGGGCTAAATCCACCCCCCTCTAATATAAATCCACACTTTTTACATCCAAATGTCTATAAAGCTCACACTATTCACCGAGACTTCATAGGAACTTCTTCAATACCAAAACTAACCTTTTTGTAGTGGTAAAATATGGAGCCAATCAAGTTCATTTTTTCTCCCACTTTACTGCATCCTTTTATCGTTCCCCATCCTTACCTTCCAATACTGAAAACTTATAGTAACAACTATCATCATCAACTAAAATATACCAGAGCATAGCAAAAATTTACCAGAACAGTTCTCATCTTCTCATACGTAATAAGAGAGATAATAACATTTGTTGGCCTTGTTTCAACCAAGGCCAACAAAAGGAACGAAGAAAAACGTTAAGAAATTTAGAAATTAACATATGTAAGGATCTCTATTGGATATCCAAATAAACATATGAATATGGGTTCTCCATAGAAAATTGAAATCTAAATATCCAATCAAGAAAACCCAATATTATTGATAATAAAAAAAACAAAAATTTCAGGATCAAGACTGAATAGTGATACTTGATTTTCAAATATTTATTGATAATAAAAAAAATAATGATCATGGCAATGATTTCATACTCACTTGGAACTAGAAGTTCGGAGTTTTGCAGCTGATGATAATAGCTGTTTGCTATGGATTGTGAATATCATAAAGTAAGGAAAAGGAATTATGAAAGGACGCAATTGAGTGGAAGGAAAAATAAACTTCATTGGCGCTATCTTTTCCCACCACAAAAGGTTAGTTTTGCTAATGAAAAAGTTTCTATGAAATCCTGATAAATAGTACGGGCTTATAGACATTTTGGCGTAAAATGTGTGACTTTAGGCTAGAGGGTGTGGATTTAGCCCCACCGGTAACTTTTTGTTGACTTTTTTGAGTTTCACAATGTAATTCTTTTATTAATTCTTTACATCTATAGTATCTGAATACGTTTAATGTAATTTTTATCACTTGTGCAAATTTAATGAAATTATAATATTACATTAACAAAAAAGTCAAACGCGAAAGCCATGAATTAAGTAAAGATTGACGCAAGAATCATCTTAATTAGCAAAACGATAGACAAAAAAACACAAAGATCATTATGATTAGATACCTAAATAGCCCAAAAGGCAGAGGTAACAAGAGATGACATATTTGTATGTAAAATTAGTGGTGGAGCCAGCACAATTCTACTTAGCTCTGTGAAATATTCACATTAAAAGTAGTAACAAATAGCAACACAGATATTTAATAAAAATATACAAGAATGCAATAAACCCACAAATCCTACAATCATTAAACTACATATCTTTTGTGCATGGGAAAACCTCACCATTGGACTAAACTTCTTAAATAAGCATTAGGGTTATGCTTGTAGTCATAAAAAATTACATAAATTGCTTTTTTTATATTATGAATGGCTATCAATTTATTTATACAGATATGTTGAATTTCAACATATTATTCTGGACAAAAACAAAAAAATTTCTAAAGCCACCTAAAATGAGCACTTTCCGTTGGTCACTGAATACATTTACAAATTATTAAGGTAAAAATAAAATTCTAAGAGAAGAACGTATATCTCCTAAAAAGTAAAGAGAATACTTGATTATCATCTTTGAAAAACCAACAAATGTAACAATGATGTGCTGCAGATAGAGCGACAATTCCATAAATTTCCGCTTTGGCTTGCTAAGAAACTGGTAAAGAGAAAGAAATTTTTAAGGAATACTAGCTTCTCCTGAAGGGGTTCCAACCATGGTTCAAAGACTCGGCCGAGTTGTCACCGTCTCGGACCTTTCCGATGCGATATCGGAACGATACAATTCCGAGATACTTGACTCGCCGAAACGTCACCGTGAAGAGTTGAAACAGTCGAGTCACACCAAATCACTCCGAGTCATTCCGAATCAATTTGAATTTTTATTATTTTTACTAATTTTTTAATTATTTTTATTTATCATATTTTTTATAATTTTTAGAATATTAAATATTTCAAAAATTCGAGTCTCGTTGAGACTGCAACCGATATGTCGAGACCAATGTGGAAGGGTCCGGACTGCGACTGCGGCTTTGAACCATGGTTCCAACAATTTTTCAAGTCTTGAATCAAAGGCTTCATCCCCGATGACAATATCCACAAGATTCTCTAACAAGGAGTACAAGAATTCCATGAATTCATCCCTTGAAGGGGAACTGGATTCCAAAAAGATATCCAACATACTGCGAGACGATTCCTGACTCTTAAGATAGTCATGTCAATCACGCCTCCAAGATGGCTCAAAATTTCTTGTATCCCATATAACTCTTGACTGAGATACCGATAAGGCGTCCAACATTTCAACATACAGGTTATTTATATTTTCCCTAAAATTCTTTAGAGTTTCTGGAAAATCAAAGGCTGCTCCGGCCAAGTTGCTGTGGGGCAATCCATCCTTTAATTCAAGAAACAGAGAGCAAAACTGCTGCCCATTTCGATAAACAGAACCTCCAAGAAGTCTAGTCTTCAAGGGATGACACAATTTCCTTGCACACAGAAAAATTATTGTCACTAGTCTTATCTCTACCTTGAACTCATTCAGAGCACGATCATCCTTGCAGATATCTAAGATTGAATCAATGCAAGTCATCGTCGTTAGACAGAGTCAGTGATGGTGATCCAGATTCCCGGATTCCCGTATAAGCCAAACGGGCATGGTCAGCAACAGGGTTGATCTTCTCTACTGATTCAGAAATATTCAAGTCCATTCCATCAAGCACTTGATTATCATCCCTGAAAAACCAAGAAAGGAAACAAAGATGTGCTGCAGACACTGCCACAACACCACAGAGCTTCATAAATTCATTCTTGTACTTGCCCTGCTTTCTGACAAAGCATATGAAATCTTTCAGTAATACTAACTTCTCTTGAAGGGGCTTCAAGAGCGTAGCAAATCTTGAATCACGGGCTTCGCCCCATAAGAGATTATCCTCAAAATTCTCCAGCAAGGAGTGGAAGAAATCCAAAAATTCACCTTTGCCAGAAGAACTCAGTTCCAATAAGCAATCCAACATATAATAGCATTCAGGCATCCTTTGCTTCCAGTGCCACTGAAGCTGCAGCTCTAGCGATGGCTCAATATCTTTTGTATTGGACAGGAATCCAGGGTGAGAAAGGGATTGGGACATGGAATCTGACATCCATACGTATGCATCTCTAATTACTTTCCTGAAGCTCTTAAGTTGAAAACAAGAGTCTTCTCCAGAAAGGGGCAATCCACCCTGAAGAGGGTAAAAACACTGCAAATTTTCACGAGCATATTCTTGAATACTGCGAATGGAGAACCCCAATTTGTTAGCACAGAGGAGAAATGTTTTCACTAGTCTTAACTCGACCTTCAGCATAGTCAATCCATGATATTTCTTGCAGAAATCATCCTCGCCCACCAGCCTTTTCAGCTTGAGTAACGCTAAGTCAATGTAAAGTATGTAGTCTGCCTGCTCTCTTCTTCTGCTGAGCATGATCCCTCTTCCAGTATCTGAGATATATCTCTAAGTCCAAAGTACTAGAAATCCGAGAGAGATGGAGAAAGGCGACTGGAAAGAGAGCTTGCAAGAGATGAAGCAGAAGGGCAGGGGAGAAGGGGAACGTAACCAGCAGGGAAGGAGGTGGAAGAGTAGAATATTGCCGTTCTTCCCTTCTTTTTCGATTCCAAAAAGAGCCAAGTAAACATGCCGTTTACAATTTTATTCTTTTGGGCACTCAAAGGAGGACCCCATTAGGCCATTAGCCCACTACGGACCAACTTTTTTGGGCATTATTACTTCGGGAAAATGGCCAATTTAGTCCCCAAACTTCTTTTAAGGTTTTAGAACGGTGTAAAGAACCCATTACTCTTTAGAATGCATGCTTAAATAGGCCTTGTTTGGATTATAATTTTCCACCCAAAAATTTTTGTATTTTTTGCAAATATATTTTTCAATCAATTTTTTATCTCACATAAATTAAATCATTATCGTATATTTTTCTATAAAAACTCTAAAAAATAACAATCCAAGCTGGCTCATATTTTTCCTAATAAGAGAAAGCATGTTTACATAATGTAGAAATAGAGATTCACAATTTTTACTCATACGAATTTACTTTATACTTAGTTTGACCTTGTCATGTGATATATATATATATATATATATATATATATATATATATATATACGCGCGCGCGCACACACATATATATGAAAAAAAGGCTTTTGTGGTTTTGTGGAGTTACTTTAGTGGAGTTACACACACACATCAGACACTCATTAGAATAAAAAAGGCTTTTGTGGTTTCCTGTGGAGTTACTTTAGTCAATTAACTCAAAAGTCAAACTGGCTTTGGAAAAAAGACACTCAGTAGAATTGGATTAAGGTGCTAATTTTTATTTTTAAAAAGTAAAATTAAATTACAAAAGTATATAAATTCAAGGCAGTCAGTAATTGTAGCTGTATATATTCAAAGGACAAATGCAAGTTAGGCGATAATTATTAGTGTGATTTAGGTGGCCCCTGTTACATAATAATAATAATTATAATAATAAAATCCATATGCATACTCTTATTAATAGTGAAGTAGAATTATTTGGTAACTAGACATGGCATACTTCTTTTATTTTATCTACTTTCCTTTTGTTTTATGGACTTGCTTTAGAAAAATTTAGCACAAAAATTCTTTCAATTATGATATGGTAGGACAACAACAAATTTGAGAAGTACTCAATTAAGCTCCTAAAAAACTCTAAAATTTCAGAATGCATTATTATTATTATTTTTTTTTGAAGAGTCGTGTTTGGACAGAAAAATTCCTTCTGCTGTCAAATGTTGTCGATCAGAAAAAGTTGCAAATGTTTCATTATTGATTAAATTTTAAAATTGAAATGCTTTTAAGTAATTCCATTCTTTCTTTTTTTTGTCACTTGTTATCATCTACATCTACACCTACTCCTAGTTCTAATCTAGCCTATAATAGGGGGGTGACCCAACAGGGTCACGGGGAACCAATAGAGACTAAACCACATCGGACCATACGGGTGCACAACACCCACATAGATTTTAAGCAAAGCCACATTAAGTGATAACTTTTTGATGGGAGGTAAGGGTCGAACCCTTGACCTCTCACCCCACACTAAAGGTGGTGGTCAACTCCATTAAAGGGAATTGGTTTTTAAGCAATTCCATTCACACTCCACCTCTACTGCATTTCCAAGTTCCATCATATATTGCAGCAAAAAGAGGTGTGGAAATGAGGCTTTTATTCCCTGATTGCTTTTCTTGCTCAGAAATCTGGACTACATTGAGAATCTGAATGGTCAAACAAACAATGAATGTTCCAGGAAAGCAACTGTCTATCAATGCAAAATTCCATGTGTCTACCAATTTCATTTCATCAGGTCTTTTCCAGTCAATTCTGATGTGCATCTCAGTTTATTTGCAGTTGATAGAGAATGCATGATTTAATAATGTATCCACTTTGACATGTTTCTTGAAAGAAAGGACTTTTGAGAGAATCGAGCCGACCGCGAGCAGCTTGATATAATGATAATTTTATTAAAAATACTATTGATCATAGCAAGACTGGATTTAGTTCTTCTCTCTCTTTTCTTTTTTTGTTTTTGTTTTTGTTTTTTTGTTTTTGTTAACATCAACTAGAAAATATGATAATTCCAACAGTAATCTGCAGAAAATGAATCGCAAATTTTTTGCTCCAACAAAATTGGAGAGCGAACCTCCAGTAAAATTGAGAGAGACATGCCTGAGATTCACAGCTTTGCCCAGGATACATCCAGTTCAGCTAAACAACATTTCCCAGCACACACAAAACACACCATCACCAGCCTGTTCACAGAACATACACAGTTGCACATTCCATCATACCGGCAGCCTCTCTGTCACATGACACAACACAGATGACTAAAAAGATCTACAATCGGATTGTTCATTCCCATTTTCCAGCAAACGTAGTGCGCTTTTTAACACATGACTTCGTAATTTTACATTTACATTCTATCAAATGAAATGTGCACAAATACTTGGGATGCAAGTATAACCATTTGGCATAAAGTAATCAACATTTTCGCAATCCATTTATCAAATGGTACATTCATTTGCTACAAATGTCAACATATTTCTGAATCTCAATCTGAACATGAAGAAAAATCCTCAATTTCTTCGGATGTTCAGATCCTCATTTCCCCAGTTGATCTGTTCTTCCCTGATGTCTTGAACTAAACAACCTACAAGCTCTGGACATCGATGCACCTCAATCAATTGAAGAGTTAGACGTTCCCCTGAACAAGAAGGGAGCTCCTGCAATTTCATGCAACCTTCCAAAATTAATTTCTCTTTTGCCAAATTTGTATTAATTTTTCAATTTACAATTTAGATTAAAGTTACATTTATATAAAATGATTAAACATAAAAATAAGAATTATTACTATTACATATTGCAAGACAAGTTATATGCAAATTTTCTTATATGTTAAATTCGCTTCCTTCTACCCCTTTATCGCATCCACTGAAACTAACAGTAGCATTAAATTTGCTTCCTTCTACCCCTATAAAGTGTTACTAACCCCCCAAAAAAATAAAGTCCTATGATAGTCTGCACTTTCAAGCGAGATGCATTTATTGTGGGTTTAATGAGTTCTATGATCTTATTTGGAGTACTTTCATTGATTAATAACCAGCTATTAGATGCTAGTTTATGCTCTCAAGTTTCAAGAAGTTTTTCCAATTCAGAGATAGAGAACGATAATTTATATCCAACCGTAGAAGATTAGGAAAATGTTAAAAAAGTCTGCTCAGTTTTATAAGTTGTTTGGATAGCAACTCAAATAACATCCTGTAGTAATTAACCGACACGGTCTATGCAGTCCATGTTGCTTTGTTCTGTTTGCCATTGTCCCCCTCTTCCTCTTGTTTTCTCAGATTTCTCTCTACCTTTATAGGAAGTGTCTTCGTTTCTTCTTTGCCTCTCAATAACCGGACCGAGTGTGATCGAAACCCCCCAGTTTTTCCAATAAAAGTACTGGTAAACATCAAGTATAAGAAGTGATTTTAGTTTTTCCCTTCATTGAAAACATTATTGTTCTACCAATAGACAGCCAACTTTTTAAAACAAACTTGAGTGGAATAACCATTTACGAATCAAAAGAAAGAAATGACGTTGATTGAATTTTTTTATTAAAGAAAAAATCTTTTCAACAAGTTGAAAGATCAAGAAAGCAGCTTTTAATTAGACAAGAACATCTGATCCACCTCTCATGAAGTATGCACGATCCACTTTGGTTGCTATAGCAATCGACTGAAGCAGAGCAGCGCGAATTATGCTATGACTTGGGAAATTTGAATAACAAACGTAAAAGTAAAGTAGGAAATCGATGACAGACAGAGTTGATGATGATGCATATCAATGTTTTAAGAATCTTTCGTCCTAAAAGCTATTCAAAAGTTTGCCAATCAAAAGGAATCTTGTTATGAAAACCTTTGGAATCTGAGTGCATGTTGTTAAAAGCATCTTTAGACGCCACCAAAGCTTATCATTCAATTGCCGTATAAGGACCAAACTCGTCTCCAGTAAACTTCAGTGAAGTCGCATTTACTAGTTAAGAAAGAAGTGTGAATGCTATCTCTTGTTTTTTTTTTTTTTTTTTGCTTAATACCCAGAGTCGAATAAGAAAGTATCAAGTGAACATTGACATAGAAATCATCTTAATCTGCAATTACGAAACAAAAAAGCACAAAGCTCACCATGATTAGATACATACATACACAGTGAACTGAACAGCCTGAATGGTGGAGAGTAGAGACAACAAAATCTAGCAGAGAAAGAGGGAAAAACAGCTTTTAGCCGGATACATTCATCAGGTAAAAGTAAGAGTGCACCATAGGGCATCTCTGACATTCACAATCTAATAGTAAGGTGCCAGTACAATGCATAGACCATCATACATTCCTTTTTGAAATGATGCTTCATGTATTTACGAGAGGCGAAGGTAGAACAGCACAACAGAGATTCTCAAAACCCGTTTTACTGCAGGCAGCTTCTCTTTGACAGAACATAAGGTTGATGTGGTTAGTTGCAACTAATACCGAGTTTAATCCTCTTAGCTAGCTTGCTGGCTGGATTGTCGTACAAAAATTTGTTCAAATCTGGGATATGCTAAGCCTGTCAAACAGCCTGGAATCAAAGCCAGAACCAGCCACATTACAGTTCAAAGATATCTTCCTTTCAAGGTCAATGAAAAAGAAAGAACAGGGGTAAAATAACTGTACGGAAAAGACACTAAAAAGAAACAACAGGTCACAGCTTTCTATTAATGTCTACCAAAAACAATGAAATTAATAATAATTGTTTATTCTCTTTATTTTTCAGAACATTTATAATTCTTCTTTAAACTGATAATACTCCAATGGCACATCCTATAGTTTGCAAAAATCGAAACATGCAAACTATTTAATCAGGATAAGAGAATAATACCTTCTCATTCAAGTTTTTCTAGATTTTGAGGTTGTGAAAAGAAGTCTTTTGCATTACGAGCCACCTCTGCCTCCAAGACTGCTTCCAAAACTATGTCAGATCCCATCACCGTATCTGATTTCACTATCAGCAATAAGTGCTTTGTGGCATAATTAGTCATAGCAGATTCATCAATAACCTAAAACTATCAGGTTCATATACCACAAGGCTAAACCACGAGCACTTTCAACGGCCCAACATTTACTTTCAACAAGTAAAAGAAACAAAATATAATATTCCAAGCTTTAGTAATCAATGGATGCAGTAGATTGTGGCCTAACGTTGTGGAAGAAACAAAAAGAGACCAATGATGCATATCCGATAGCCTGCAACATTGGAGAGTCCATGATTGTTTATTCTAGCTAGCTAGTTTTGTTTCTCTATCTCCCAGTCCTTGCTAAAGAAAATAACACTTTCCTGTAAGCATGACATCCTCTTGCCAACTGCCTCCAATCTGTACTAACTAGCAAGGCCAGTTAGGTGGGCGCACTTCTCCCTCCAAACCTCATGAATCCTTGCCTAATCTTCGTCGGCATGAGTCTTGAATTCCAAGATCAAGTGAAGCAGTATATTCTAAAATGACATGCTCAAAAGAAAACAAGCAGATTTCATAAAATGCAACGCCTATCCAGGATCCTCAGCTTCTACTATATCATTCAGGCAACAAACACCTGATAAAAACTAGTAATACTTGTTCATATCTTAACTTCACCACGGAAATGAAAGTTTATTTTAATGTCACCAACAGATACGGTAAGATACATATCTAAGTTACCTTTTAGAACATCCTCAAACATAAAGTTATTTCACTTGCTATTCCAGATAATAGGTCACTACTGGAAATTACCCTCTAAATCACACAAAGAGCAAAAGAAAGACTGAAAAGTCTAGATGATAAATAGAAGCACATTTAGAAAATAGAGAGCAAGAAGAAAGACAGAAACTGGCAAAAACCAAAACAAGAAAATGGCTCACACCTTTTTTACTTGCCAACAATCCTGCACTTTCAGCTGATACTGGTAGGATGGTAAGACCAGATTCATCCGTTAGCTCATTCAGAACTTCATTATTCACAGAAGCAGGGTTCAATGACTTAGATTCAGCCAACTTTGCATAAGCAGTAGCTTGGCTGTGCATGTCAGATGAGGCAGAGGTCCGTGAAGCATAACCCTAGGAAAGACATAGTTTTAACCCTACTGATAAAACTTGCTGCTAAAAGAAACATAAATGATGTTACAGGAAATAGATTTTTAGCAACACGATGAACCTTAGCAGTGGGGATTGCTGAAATGCTCTCTTTACCTGGTTTTCCCAGCCCAGTTTCATCTAAGTCAAACCAAAGGAAAAAAAAGAGTGGGTTGGGGCATGCAATAAGGTGAAAACCTGAAAAGGGAAGATTCAGGCTATTCAAGAACAAGAGTTAAAAGAAGAAGTTATACCACTTGTAGGAGATGTATTCACAGCATTGTCCACAAGGCTCCGAGTTAATGGACCAGGATTCATAAAAGATATAGTTCGAATCTCATGACGAATAGCTTCAAGTTGGGAAATAGTGTCTTGTAGTTCTTTATGCACCTACAAAACACAAAATTAGTACAGCTCATCTACAAAAATCATTGAAAGACAAAGTGCACTTTACATTTTAATTGTCTAGCCAGTGAACCTCAACCACTAACTATGCCATGCATGTGCTTTCTATACAGACAGACAGACACAAACATTTAGAGACATATATCTATGTGCATGTAGAGAGAGAGAGACCTGACGAGCCTGAGATTGCTGCATAACACTATCGAATTGGCCACGGGCCACTTGGACATATCCAATTGCCCTTCCAGCTAACCTCCCCGCGGTTCTTGCAATTATTGGCAAATCCTTTGGGCCTGAACTACAGCAATGAATATCAACACATAAACCTCAATTCAACATTGACTCTAATACGTGTGCACATATGCCAGAGCAAGAGACAGAAAGTATCATTTCCAAAGGATCATCCTTGAAGCCATCCAAGCAAAAATGGAAAAACCGCAAAACACAACACACTTTGTCTTGATAGCAAACAATACAACTAACTACATTGTTTCATCGCAGTTAGAATCTACATCAATTATATGTAGGTAATCATCAAAAAAGATGCAAAGATCAAAATCTATACAAGGAGGAATAGCCAATAGTGTACCAATTAGAGCAGCAGTAGCTCCAATTATGAGAAACAGCTCCCCATAAGAAATCCCAAGCATCACTTTTTCCTTTTGTTCCCCCTCCTCCTAGGCACTTGTAGCTGCGCAAAGTGCATGACAGGGCTAAATTAGTGTTACTTTCTGAAACTTTGGCTCAAAGATAAAACTGTCAGGTGTAGAAAAAATGTATTATAGACAGCCCTTGTTGTCTTCTTTATTCAATGACAATAAATTGCACATTGTATTCAAGAAACAATCAATTAAAATCCCAAATTGCAACCACTAACACCACAATATTCTCTTTTTGCTTCCTCTCTAATGCCGCCTCCTCGCGCGTGATGCACACAAGTACAATTTCGCACATTAACACACAAACAGCACGAAAATCTCTCTTTCCTTTGCATTTTTCCTTTTTTGGGTTCTCATGTGGACATTTTATCAAAAGCTTGATGTGCATGGGCAAAAACAACGATTTTTTTTTCTGCTCAACCTAAACTAAAGCAGGGCCAAACTTTCTATTTCAACCATATCCACAGCCTTTTCCACATAAATGGAGCAAATAGTCACAAAGTTGCAGATGAAATATTGAAATACCAAGAAAATTAAAACAGGACCATTCAACAATACCCAGCAAAAAAATTCAATCTTGTACATAAACTATACATGATTTGAACGAAATTGACAATTGATAGCATGAGAAGCAGCTTACAGTGGTATTTCGAAGAAAAATTGCGCCTTGATAGTATCCCTTTTTTTCTTCTTCTTCTTCCTCAAGGAAATGGAGAGTTCTCAGAGGAGCTGGCGATGGGGGGACGTTGTATTTTGAAACCCAGACCAAATTTTGTCGAACCGAAAAAAGGTGGTCAAGGGTCATGACATCATAAATATGTTAAAACTAATTTTTGTGATCTAAAAGATAATTATACAAATCAAAAAATTACATGAAGCGATTGAGTGATTCGTATAATTAATTAAACTGGTAAATTTGTAATCTTAAATAAAACATGCAAGTATTCTAAAATCGTAAATCAAAGTTGAAGAGTAATTAACTAAGATTTAAAGCTAAATATATCATTAACATTAATATATTTCATACTTTTAGGTTAAGATAGCAAATTTAAAAATATTAATCATTATGTTCTCTTTGGTTATTTAGTGAAATAGCGTAGGTAAGAAAATTGGAGGAAAGTTTGAAATAAAGAAAAAAAAAGTGAAAAAAAGTGAACTGTAAAGTAATAAAATAAACATTGACCAAATTAAGCTCAATAAAACTCATTGAATGCTCCCAAAAAGAAAAAAAAAAACTCATTGTATGGTAAATGAAATTTGAGCCCTTTCATGCCAATTATTTACAGCATAAGGATTATGAGAATAATAAATTCAATTGTTATTATTTAGTTAAATTTATGGGTTGATAACTAGAGGTCTAGCAAAAAAAAAAATAGAGGTCTAGAAAATAATTCTCATAAATTCACTCAATTTAATGGTTTGCTAATTGAAACATCTGACTTTTCTGGTTTGCATTAAAATGGGTGGTTTTTTTTTTTAACGTTTGTGAGTTGAAAGATTGGACGAACTCGAAAATCAACCGAGTTGATGTATATTACTATATGCTTTTAAAAGAATATTATCACCAAATAGTTTAGTTTTAAAACATTAGTATCATCAAGTGAGTATAAGGATTATATTCTATTATTCTTCTCCTTTTTTTTTAACTCTCTCTCTCTCTCTCCAAATTGTTTTTAACTTTACAACTGCATTGTACCATCCTAAAGTGTAAAAATACCAAACAATTAAAGAAAAATAGGCTAAAAAACATGTGTGGTGTTTATCATGTGCGAGTTGAAACACAGCACTATGTTGATTTCAAAAACTCCTGAATAATATGGTAATGTAAAAAATCCTTGCCTTGACAATTTTAGATATAGCAGTCCAAAATGGTCTTGCTTAAGAATAACTATAGCTACTTCAAAACAAAAAAAAAATTTAAAAAGTAATTAAATTTTATGAAAATGCCTAAATAATTGAAAATTATGACATGACAATGGCCCAAACGATGTACACAAACGTGAGAATAGTTAAAAACAAGGAAGTTGGTTATTTTTTACTTTATTTTTTGACTTACTTAAGCAATATATGCAAACGTGAAAATAGTTAATAATAAAAATAAATAATTTTTACTTTGTTTCTGCTCATAAACTTGGGTATCTTATAAAATATCATTTTGCTTGAAAGAAATATGTAGTTCACTGTTCTAAATCGCCAACATGCCTAGTCACCACAACTTACTTTCTTTAAATTATTAAAAATTAGCTTTAAATTATTTACTTTCTCTCTTTTTATGATTTATGTCAAACTTTTAATAGAATACTTATTGAGCTGAAAAGGCTTTTATAGGTTGAGAGGTAGAAAAAAATTTCTAGCTACTACTTGTTAAATACCTAGATCAAATAATTTTCACCATGCATTTAGAATAGACTTTAGTGGGAGCTTATCACTATGTAATGTTTGCATTATTCTCTTCAAACACCAACCAAATGGCAACAATGGAAAAGGAAATAACGGGAAGAAAGATAGACCAAGGTCTAATAGTTCAAAAGAAGCAGAAGTAAAAAAGAAAAAAAAAAGTGAATCAACGTAAAATGCAAGAAAGGAAATAACAACATACAAAAAAGGAAAATAGGAAAAAAAAAAAAAAAGGGCAGTGAAGCAGCTGATTTTAGAGGCCAAGGAAAACCTGAGCTCCACAAACAAATTTGATCTTACTCCATATGCCTATATCCCCTCAATGGCCAAACCACTGGCTCACTCCTCACTCCACTCTTTTCCCTCATCATCTTCTTCAACCTCATCATCTTTTTTATGTCCCATAACGGTATGCTCTTCTTTTCCCACTCAATTGCTGACAAACTCAGAAATCTCAATTCTTTCCTCAGTTTCCTCTTGTTCTTCCAAGCTCCAGTTCATTCCACACCACTCCACTGCTACAACTACAACACTAAAGCATCCAATTTTGCTCTTCACTGCCCTTGATACGCCCCCTGTTGATACCCAATCCTTTCTTGCCACTGTTAGTGTCTTGGCTGCCATTGTTCTCTCCCTATTTCTTGGCCTCAAGGTTGCCTTTTTGTTGATTAAATTTGTTATCTTTTTGTGGTTTCTGCTTGATTTAGCTTCATATGCTAATTAGGCAAAAGGGTCGTTCTTTTTTTAACACTAAATTTTCTTCATGCTTTAGGATTATCTAGTGCAGCTTGAAATTATAAGCATACTGTTTTTGTTTCTTTTGCTAAAAAGCTGTTATTTTTGTGGTTTTGTAGGGGGATCCTGTTCCTTGTGACAGGTGTGCTGGAAATGGTAATCTCTTTTTCTTGGAACGAAATTCTTTATACATTAGTATACGTGCATTTAGTCTGCACAATTGACTTGTATGTAGATTGCAAGTGAATTTTTATGTGTAATTTTACATTATTGTATTAAAAACTGGTGTTTTCGTTTATATGCACAAAAAATCTAATGCAGATTGGCAGGAAACTTTATAAGTCAAGTCAAGTCGAGAGTTAAGTTTCGAGACATGCTCTCTCTCTCTCTCTCTAATGTCTTATTTGGTGTTCCCACAAAGGTGAAATTTTTTGGTTTTTCTGGTCGAGCAATGCTGATGATCACTGCAGATTTTGGTTGGCATGTTTTGTGTGTAAGGCTATGAAAAGTGGAAATCAAGCATCTCAATGTCAAAATATAAGCTACTCTTTTGCTTTCTGATTAAAAAAGCAAAAAAGAAAGAGAAGAAGTAAATAGGGAGGTAGAATTTTTCAGGAATCTTTTTAACCAGATGTGATTTAAAGGTTTATAGCCTGAAGTTCTGCTTTTTCATAATATGAAAAATCTATGTCCAATGAGAAGAAATCTCTTAAGTCTGTTAAAGAAACAGTGAAATTGAAAATAAACTTCTAAGTGCAGATTGTGGAATATTAATCTGGTATTACTTCGTTCAAAAGTGTGTCTGTATTAATCAGATATATGCTTTTAGAACAGTGTCAAAATGAGCATCTTTAATTTGAGGAATTGACGTACAATTGATTCACGAATTTCCAACTGATACCATATTGGAAATTTTAGCTACTTGGCTCTAAGACTGTATGAATGGTTACATTCCAATTGACAGAATTCATAGTAATTCGTTTGGTACATAAAGAAGACCATGTTTCTCTCTTTCTCGGATGGTGCTTAGCTTCAACTGACTCAACAGAATATTGCCTGAGCTGCTCCTTTTGCAAAAATAGACTGATAGAGGCACCATGTGGAATCAAAGTGACAACCTAATAATCAGAAGTTGCAAGGCTTCAGAAACTGATTTCCAAGGGTGAGGAATGGGTAGGATGGTGTAAGACGAAGGTCAAGAATGAAGATCATACTTTGTCCCTTGTTAGCACCATAATCCTTGAGATGGTATTTAAAGTTGTACCTACCTTAACCTTTCAAAATTGCTAATTGAACAGGATTTAAGTAACTCTTTTTCACCTTTGGTTAAGCATAAGCAAAACGAAAATAGAGCTGCTACAATTCAATTTGGGAGTTTTTAAGTCAATTTACTAGTTTAATATCCTCTATGATGTGCGTTTGCATAAGTCATACTGGATTGCTGTTTCACTACTTGCTTCTGAGTGATTGACAAAATACCACTTGGTTTCTTTTTGGGCAATTTTAGGCTCTCCTAACAATATGTTATGTAGTTGACTCCAAGGATAAAGGATTAAGATTTGGAGCATATTTTATGAGTATAAACTTCTAATTAGATTCATAAACCTAACTAGAATATTAGAAAGGTCTGTTTGTTCCAGGTGTACATAGTTTGACTTCAACAAGCACATAGGGAATCCTATTTTGACATTGGCCCTATGAGATGGCTCTTTACAGATTCTAGATTAAACTATCCTATTGCTGACCCTTAGCCCTCTGTATCTTTGTATAAAGTTCAAATATGAACCACCAAGTCATTTGCCTTATTGTTTATGTCTATCAAACTCAAGTGTCCAATCACATATGCGCCGGTGGCCAGACACATGGAAACACTTCTCAACCACCATCTAGAAGTGTAACTAAATCAATCATCTTGACTCTCTTACTTACAGCTTCCGTCACCAAAGTATAAGCAAAGTCATTTTAAGTGCCATATGGTATACTGAGGCACTACCCGGGAAAGTGAAGAAGCAGAAATCAGATGACCTGATAGCGTCAACTACATTACAAGGTGTACATACTCGATCATAATATATCAAGAGGAGTTTAACTGGTGGAAGCAAGTTGGGATAGTTAGGCAAAAGTACATGTTGTTTCTGGAATGTTTGAGCGGTGGTGTTGCTCTGCAGCCCACAGACTCTTAGAATATAGTGGTACTGGACGAGTTATTCCCCTTAGCTATTCCCTTATTATGGTTTCATTTGACCAATTACTTGTCCTTTATGAGTTTTGTATTATTGCCCTTGAACGATTTATTTAGCTCAATGCATTTTTAAAATTTTCCAATCGGTTAAAACCTGGTATATACATAAGTGGATCGAATTATGTTAGGGTCACCAATGAGTACGTAATCACGCTCTTGTTTGGCTTGAAGACTTCTGTGAATATCTGTAGTCCTTTTGGATTTGAAGCCATGATGATTTCAGATACTTGTTGATAAATGGTAGTGTTCATTACGTGTTAGTAGTCATTTCCCCCATAGCTGATGAACTATTCTTTGGTAATTGACGACAGGTGGTACCAAATGTGTCTTCTGCAATGATGGTAAGATGAAAATGGAAACAGGGCTGGTTGATTGCAGGGTCTGCAAGGGTGCAGGTTTGTTACTTTTCAACTGTGTATGACAATTAATATTTCTGATCATTAACAGGTCTAAGAATACATTGTTTGTAAACTTGATATTGTTGCATTTTTATCACTTCGTGTTGTTAAGCTAAAGTTATCATTCTACAGGTTTGATACTGTGTAAGAAGTGCGGAGGCTCTGGATATGCAAGACGTTTGTAAAGAACTTTAGAACCCCCAGAATTGCTTTCTCCCCTTGTAATTGCTAATATGGAAGATAATGTCATATCCCTAATTCATTTATTCAAGACTATCTTCTTAGCATCTTTACTGGTCCACTTAACAGTTTCCATCTCTCTTTTTTTTTTTTGTTCCCTTTTTTTTTGGGTTTTTTGGGGGGTAGGGGGCGGGGTGTTAGTATCATTTTTATCTACACTTCCTGACTTGGTCAATATGTATGATTTGTATGGCATATTATCACCTGTCTGTTGCTATAGGACACCCAAAAAGGTGGAAAAATTGTACTGAAAGTGGGAAAATAGTAGTCCAGGTAATCGATCAGTTTCTCTTTTGGGAAAATTCTATCAAGTTAACAACAGAAACAGAAACAGGAGCTGAAAGCCGCAAAGACTCTCGTGGATTGTTTCTGCCCTCCATGTTTCAACCGTAAGCCATTAACAATTGCAGACAGCTACTTATGCATCTCACTTGGTCTTGTATCACGTTCTAGATCAACCTGTGTAATCCCACAAAACATGGTATTTGGTAGCATTTTACTGCCTTCTTCCTTCTAGTCTTGCTACAATTTCCAACCTTATTAAGCTCCAGCCTTTGGTGGTTAGGATGGAATGATGTTTCCATTTGAAACAATAACACAGCACCATCCAAAATGAACTTGTATCAAGACTTATGTGCTATATTTTCCCCCAAAAAAAGAAAAAAAAAAGAAGGAAAAAGAAACAGACTTATATACTAGATCGTATATGTATGTATGGATTGCATAATTTGCATTCAAAGACATCTAATTATTGTTTGGGAGCTTACATGCAAAGACAACTAATCATCCTCATTCTAAATCAATTGACAAACATCTACTTTTACAGAAGGTTGGTAATAAAAGCAAAAGCATATTACATCCACTGTATATTGGATCCACGCTAGCCAGCCAGGAAGAGTTCAATTCTGTCACCATGTTATTTTCAAGACATAAAATGAACCCAATCAGCTGCCGTATTTACTCTGTCATTTATGAAGAAATCACTTATCACTTTGCCATCCATTTGTCTAGATAAGATGGAAATCCTAGCCATATCATTACCTAACTGATAAGATGGAAATCTTAGCCATACAATTACCTAAGTTTCCATCTGACAGGCCTGCCAGCTTTCTATTCTGCTGCCCATGAGCAAAGACTAACATGTAGGCCATCTTTTAAAAAGAGTCTTATAATGGTTATTCTCATCCACTCTCCTCCGGCCACCATGATACGAAGAATGTTATATTTTCCATTTTAAATTTAAGAAAGTTGCACATTTGTTTCATAATAGTACTAAAATTTAAATAATTTACCATTTTTTTGAACCATAAATTCACTATTTTGCAAGGTAATTACATTTCGTCGCAATTTTAAAAGAACCAATCTAGAAATGACTTGGATAGAGAATCAATTCGGCTTCAACAAAAGAGCAAAACTCAAAACACCAAAAGAAACACGTCAAAAAATTGAAGCAACAAACCAATAGAAGAAGCATAGAACTCACAAGTGATTCAGCAATTAGCCTTTTGGTTCAAGTGGAAGACCAAGCTTTGTCTTTAATCCTGTCCATTATTTCTGGCACCACATTAACTCAGAATTTGCTTACATAAACATTTCCAACCTAATCCACAAATATCCTAAAACGAAATATATTTCACAAACTAAAATGCCAACAAAAATTCCAATTCAGCATGATCAGTAGTTGAAACCCTTTTGTCCTACTAAACCACTAGGACTTTCATCAATACTATTTAACCCCCACCTATTTTTTGATAACGTAAAAAATTCTTCCTAGTAATAATTTTTCTGTCAGACAATTTATCAAACATGTCGGATACGGCTATTCCTGAGACTCCGCCGGCTGCCTCTGCCGCTGCCACCGAACCGTATGAGGTGGACGAATGCCGGGGAGCCCTCCGAGTCTATAGCGACGGCTCAATTGTCCGGTCCACCAAACCAAGCTTCGAAGTACCTGTAGAAGACGACGGCTCTGTGCTCTGGAAGGACGCCTTTTTCGACCCGGAACGCAATCTTCAGCTCCGGCTATACAAGCCGGCTACAGCGACGTCGTTGAAGAAGCTCCCGATCTTTTACTATATTCATGGAGGAGGGTTCTGCATTGGCTCACGTGCATGGCCCAATTGCCAGAACTACTGCTTCAAGCTGGCTAAGGAGCTTGAAGCGGTGATCATATCTCCTGACTATCGGCTGGCGCCGGAAAACCGGCTTCCGGCTGCTATTGAAGATGGGTTCATGGCAGTGAAATGGCTTCAGGCCCAAGCCGTGGCTGAGGAGCAGGATACATGGCTCACTGATGTAGCTGACTTTGGCAGTGTGTTCATTTCGGGTGACTCGGCTGGTGGAAATATATCTCATAACTTGGCGGTTAAGCTTGGAGCCGGCTCACCTCAGCTGGCACCGGTTAGAGTAAAGGGCTATGTTCTTCTGGCTCCTTTCTTTGGCGGGACTGTGGTTACCAAGTCCGAAGCTGAAGGGCCACAAGATGCATTCTTGAATTGGGAGCTCATTGACAGGTCAGCTGGCTGGCTAATTATGCAGCACTAATTTCATATTTTTTGGAATACATTAATTCAATAAAAATGCACTAAATACTCTCCCTTTGGCTAATTAGACACATAATGATATTTTTTGATAAATTACAAATTTTTATTAAGGGTTTTTGTGATTTTCCAAGATTACCTCATACATGTTTAAACAAAAATAAAAAGGTTGTTTTTCAGTTATATAATAAATATAAAATAGATCACTTTTTACGTTTTTATCGATTCTCATATTACATAAACTTGAACGGGTCAAAAGTGATGCAAAGTAGTAGTTGTAACGTGTCATGCCCGTCGAAAGCGACACAAAGTGATAGCGATTGTAATTGTTTAAGGAACTCATGATTAAGATTTGATTACTTTTACATACAGATTATGTGAATTCCTTGTTTGAATTGCGAGTTTTCGTAGAAAAATTTTCTCGACACATTTTGTAATCACTTTTTTACCTCACAGTATATTTTTCTACAAAAACTTGCAATCCAAATGGGTAAATTTTGTGATTTTGTCAAGTGCAACATCTTGAATTTCGTAAGTTATATGTATTGTTATTTTTGATTGATGAATTAGGTACTGGAGGCTATCAGTACCGGCTGGGGAGACTACTGACCATCCACTAATAAACCCATTTGGACCCTTAAGCCCCAACCTTGAAACAGCTGATCTTGATCCAATCCTGGTGGTTTGTGCAGGAAGTGATTTATTGAAAGATAGAGTTGAGGAGTATGCAAAGAAGTTGAAAGGGTGGGGAAAGAAAGTTGAGTATGAGGAATTTGAGGGACAGCAACATGGGTTTTTCACTATAAATCCCAACTCTGAACCTTCCAAGAAGTTGATGGGAATCATTAAACAATTCATTACTGAATATTCTGCCTAAGTAATCAATAATGTTTGATGAGCTTGAAACGAAGAAGAAAAGAAACAGTTGAAGCCTCATTTGTGTTTATCAATTGTAGGTCTTTCAGTAGCCCTCACGGGTTGCTCGGCTGGGTTTCGCGTTCTTAGTTAAGGCGCCGGTCCTGGTTTCGATTCCGAAGCTGGACAGCCTGGGGTATCTTCCTGAGGATCGATGGGGCCTGCTCTCCTCAGGGTTAGAGGAATAGTCGGGTGTAGGCCCGGATACCTCTAACGAAAAAAAAAAAAAAAATTGTAGGACTTTCAGTTCATGTCATGTGTTCCGTAATTGCTCAAATAAATATATCATGTTTTAAATTTGTGCCAAGGAATTATAGGCTCCATTAGTGTTTTGTCTCTGACTTGTGCTTTATCTCAAGTTTCATCACCTTACAAATGATATTAAGTTGGAGCTACACAGGAATCAATTGACTAAACAACATTTTCTTTACTCGAAGAACAAGTTCATTTCGAAATGACGTTGAAATGTTGATCGTCGATTTAAAATACAAAAGCATTCAAGGAGGAAAAAAAAATAGATAAATACTGCAACTTATTCATGGGTACTAGTTGTCCCTTTCCAAATTCACAACTTTATATGACGATTATTTAAGGGTAAGTATGACATTTCGAAATTTCGAACACATCTATTTCACAACATCACTAAAAAGGTCAATAATTATACAACCTTTTATGTGATCATGATGTTGTTGAATGCTGTTTTGTATATTAACTCGTTCTTGATGGCACCAAGGATACCATAGTGCATATGATCTTTCCTTTAACTAGTAGTTAGCCTACTGCCAGAACAAATTAGGTATGTTTGGTTATCAAGATTTGCAACAAAAAAAAAATCAAAATTTGTTCTGCTTACATCATAAACACAATTTCCAACCACTTTTTTTTTTTATCTTTCACATATATCATATCACAAAAAGTGCTACGGTAATTATTTCAAATAAATATTTTAAAATAACCTCCCTGCCAAAACAAATGTTTTCAAGGTAAATAATATTTGACACTCGCTAACGAAGAATGTAAAAGTTTGTGTGAAATAAATGTAGAATTTTTTGTGACATGAATTGTCAATAACAGAAAGTTCATAGACAATCTCTATGAGTTATAAATTTCCATTTAGGTTAATCATTTAAGTCATTTGCCACGCAATGTATATAGGTGATTGTCATAGTTCATGAAGAGTTGTTCTCCCCTTGCATGACATCCACAATTTGGTTCTTTTTTTTTTTAAATTAATTTTTCTTTTGGATTTATTTTACTAAACTCTTCCTTCTCGTCACAACACTAGCACAACTCATTCCTAGCCTAGGGAAAAAGACCAAAGAATTGGCAATAGAAGTGAAAACAACTAAACAAGTATCATAAACATTGTCAATCTTTTTTTGCTTTTTAATACAAGCTCACCATTTCAACAATAGAAATTATTTTACTTATTCACTTTTGGTCTAACATTGATCTCTCCAACGATTCATCTCCTTCGATTAGATTTCAAGCCTGTGATGGTGGCAAGCAATGGTGGTGTGATGTGCAGGCATGACAAAATGTTTACATATTGGATTTTTTTTTTTACTTTTTAATCAAATAGCTAAATTGAAACTTCTAAAATAAACTGAATCATTTGATATAAATCTCAGTGGGTTAGATGTGATTTAAAGGAAAGATTGGTTGAGGATTATTGATGATGGATGCACCGAGGATTCTGGTTCAAAAAGGAGAAATGACTAAGGACGATGAAAATGAAGAAGAATTAAGGGAGAGAGAAAGAAAGGAAAGATAAAAAAATAAACAATAAAAGATTTTTCTGGTAGATAATTGTATATCAAGGGGAAAAAAATTAAAGCACGACCTATTTAATAATCCCTTTATGAAACACACTATGAAATATGACAAAAATGATTGTGGGGTTATCATTATAAAAAGTGAAGTGCGATTAACATTTTTTGACGTCATGATATAATTTTTTGTAATGACACTCTCACTATATTTTTTTATCATATAGTTTAATAAATAAAAATGATAAAAAGAGTGTCATTATAAAAAGTGGATTGCGATTAACATTTGCAATAAATAAAAAGCCATTATCATTAATCAATAGAGGACACAATAACCTGCCCCACTTGGCTGCACCTTCTTGACTCGCATGATTCAAAATTTCACATTAAAAAAACAAAAAACAAAAAAAAACCTCTAACGGTTCTCTTTTACTCCCCTCCACATTTGAATTCCATCCCGCATCCTAACCGTCCATCTCCTTCCTCCTCCACCGTCCGATCTTCCCTCTCTCAAAATTTTCCCCCTCTTTCAAATTCCAACGCCTCCATTTCACACTCCCCATTTCCACTCCCAAACAACAAAATCCTCTTCACAAACTATCCCAAAAATTTTCCTTTAATCTTTTCCATTAATCCAGATTTTGCTAAACCCTAATTCTTCTTTAGTTCTGAATTTGCTGAGAAAATGCCATTGTTTTCTGATGCAGCGAGCGCGATTAAGTCCAGATTCAGATATCACGACCATGCTTCTTCATCCTCGTCGGAAGTTTCGTCGGCGATGCCGGCAGTTAAGAGCACCCCGGATCTGATGTTTAAGTCGGCGACGAAGGAAGCGAACTCCCTGACTATTAGGAGTTTCAGCGAGAGTGGTTTTAATGATGATGATGATTCCAAAACTACGCCGTTCGTTAGGAGTTTCGAGTTTCACGACGACCCCTCCTTCTGGAAGGAGCAGAATATTCAGGTACTGATTATCTAGGTTTTCACATTCATTTTCAATTCTTTTTTTGCTGAATTTCAACTGATATTGATGAAGCTGAGGTAAAAGATTTGAAGCTTGGATACTGAATAGAATATTTCTTTAGCAAGCTCCAGACTTTAAAAACCGATTGCAAAATTTGGACTTGGCTGTAATGTGTAACAGTTTGGTGTTGTACTTAATGCGTTGAAGGTTGTACCTCATCAACTTGTTGCCTGAGGAGCTTCTCAGGCAAGAAGGATTTGAATTGCTAAATATTTCCCTGTTCGTTGTGGGAAATAGAAATTGCGGATTGTGATAGTTGGCTGATTTTATTTTAGAAGAGAATTTGATAGACTTCTCATAATTCTTTGTTGCTAGCTAAGGAAAAAACTAGAGAAATCATTCATTGTGTACTAAAAGTTTTAAACTGCTCATTCAATTAAATAAAATATGAAATTTTAATAGCTAACTCAAATAATTTGAATATTAAGCAGAATAGTCGATGAGCTCAAAAGTTTGTTGAAAATTTATGTTTTGTTAGCTATTCTTCAACGAGCTTAGGAAGGAGACACCAAGCTAATGGACACCTGTAAATCTTGAATAGTTAATACTAGTAGGAAGTGGATTATCCTTAGAGTTGAGAATAGTTAAGTATAAAGTATGTGGCAACTGTTCCAGAGTTCAATTTATGCTCAAACGTTTTAATTAAGTTCAGGTTTTACTCATTTTAGGTCAGTGTTTTTATATTTATCTCTAAAATGTGCAGGTTATTATAAGAATTCGTCCTTTGAGTAGCTCTGAGATATCATTGCAAGGACATGGCAGATGTGTCAGGCAAGATAGTTCTCAGGCAATTACTTGGACAGGACATCCTGAATCACGTTTTACCTTCGACCTTATTGCAGATGAAACTGTTAGCCAGGTAAATATTTCTTTCATGTTACTATGTCTATTTGTTCACGTTTGTTCCTTATGTCTTCTAACATTTTTTTTCTTTTTTTTTGAACATATGTTAACAGGAGATGCTATTTAAAGTGGCTGGGGTACCCATGGTGGAAAATTGCATGGGAGGCTACAATAGTTGCATGTTTGCTTATGGCCAAGTGAGTCAAGGACTCTGTGATTATTGGTTTCATTTCTAATTCATTCTGGATAACTTTGTCAGTAGCTAGATACAAGGTTAGGCTTCATGGCATTAATTAGAGATGATCCAAGTTGGAGTCCCAATTTCAAAATAAACAAGCTTCTGGTGAAAATTGCATAGGAGACCACTCTTTTCCAATGTTTGCTTGGGATGAGTCAGTTAATGGACTCTTGCTTTTCACTTTTTTCCTCTAGTAAAAAGAAATCATAGTTCTTTTTTTCCTCATTAGAGGACTCTTGTTTTTTTTTTCCTTTTTTTCCACTAGTAAAAAAAACATCCTAGTTGTTTACTCTGCCACCAATTGTATACTTTCTTACTTTATGCAAAAACTTGTGGAAATTTTTATTTTGAAGTAAAATTTTAGGTCATTAATTATGTTTGAACTTAGATATTCTTCACAATGAAGTTATTTAGCAGTGAACTTTGTGTTTTCTTTTAGTTTTGTCTAATTGATACAAGAATTTTAATTTCCCTTTGTTTTTCTTTCCAAAAATAGACTGGAAGTGGGAAAACTCACACGATGCTTGGAGATATAGAGGGAGGAACCAGAAGACATAGCGTCAACAGTGGGATGACACCTAGAGTGTTTGAGTATTTGTTTTCAAGAATTCAAAAGGTGCATTAAATCCGTTTTAGATGCATCTTCAGCATACATGGGTTATTGGCTTCTGTATTTCGACTGATGGATGAGTTCCCTCAATCAAATGATTTATACTGGGGTACATTAAGGTTTTAAGCAATTAAATATTCCTTTTTAGAGTTTTTAATCAACTTGAGTTTGATTGCAAGAGTATATTTCAGAAATGATTAATCTTGTTCTAGAAGTCTCACATGCTACTTGTTTTTGACTTGTCAAAACAATTATGTAAGTGGTGAAATATCCTACTAATGAGGAAAATCTCTATTCATTTGATATCACAAATATCAAAACACAGTACATTCTTCTAGTTGTAAACTTATTCATGTGCTTGTGACTTATCTTTCGTGCATTGCCCTCATGCAAATGCAGAGCACATTAATATGGAAACAGCTAGATAGTTCCATTTGACTTTAACTTTAAATGGCATATCAACTTGTAAGGTTGAGGTTATCATCAAAATATTCAGAGTGTTAAAAGATCCACATTATTCATCTCAACTTACAGTTTTTTTGCTTCTACAGGAAAGGGAGGCACGGAGAGAGGAAAAACTAAGATTTACTTGCAGATGTTCTTTTCTAGAAATATACAATGAGCAAATTCTTGATCTTTTGGATCCTTCCTCTGTGAATCTACAGGTTTTTGACAATTTATAGCACTCTGATGTCATTTTTTGTGGAATTTCACATTTATCACAATCCTCTCCTGTGAAATGACAACTTAAGAGAGCTTTGATTGGCTTGGCAGATAAGAGAAGATAATAAGAAGGGAATTTATGTAGAGAATCTTACTGAGGTAGAAGTGACAAGTGCTCGAGATGTGATTCAGAAACTTCTTCAGGTAAGCCATGACATGCCTATGATACATGTTATAAGTTCTTAGTCTTATTATGGCAAGATTGATTGTTGTACTATACCCTGTTCTCTAATTCAAAGTGTGGATTGGTATATACTTCTAGATTGTGACCCTGTTACGAAGTTTCCCTAATAAAGGAAATGGGTAAATCTAAATTTTAATTCTTACACAACAAAAAGTATTGCTCTGCTGTAGGAACTGAAGTATCCTTCATTTTTGTACTATGTTTGTCATAATTCTGGGTCATGCTGCTGTAGAAAGACAAAAGTGGTTTTACAGATTTATAGACTGGAGCAGGTCATGATGTCTAGTGATGGATTTCTAACAAAATAATGAATAAACAAAACTTCACCCTTCCCACCCTAGTTTATTGTTCCCTTGAAGATAAACTTTGCTAGGAAGTGTACAGGGTTTTGTCCAAGATTGCTATCAGTTAAAACATCAGACAGCTTATTATCCCTTTTAGGTTCTAAAGGTGTAGCATTTTACTTTGTTATTTTCATTTTGTCATAATTTAGTAAACTGCAGGATTTGTCCTACATTCTTGTTCACCAGAGTTTCTCTAACCTGGTAATTTGCAAATTGCATTTATCCTTTCTGCCTGTGAATATCATCCAGGGGGCAACAAACAGAAAGGTTGCTGCAACCAATATGAATCATGCTAGCAGTCGTTCACATAGTGTGTTCACTTGTACGCTAGAAAGCAAGGTAACAATAATACAATTCTTGTTTTTGCTCTATTTTTCTTGGCTTGTTATAAATAAACTTTCAATTTAACAAATGTAACCTATTTGCTTATTTCTTTCGTTTCAGTGGGAATCACAAGGTGTAACTCACCATAGGTTTGCACGGCTTAATCTTGTTGATTTAGCTGGTTCTGAGAGGTACATAAACAAAATGGTGGACAAGATTTTTTTCATTTGAGTAATGATATAGCATTATATAGAGATTCAACTATTAATCACTATGTTAATCTTACAATTACAGGCAAAAGAGCTCCGGTGCAGAAGGCGAACGTTTAAAGGAAGCTACCAACATCAACAAATCTCTTTCCACATTAGGGTTGGTGATGCTCATATCTTTAATATCATTAATTTTTGACAAACGAGCTGTTGAAAATTTACAGTGCTGTTCCCTGTCCACATATTCTTAGTTTTGTTCTTTTTTATTATACCTTTGAATATTTAACTCATTATGGGATGCACAGGCTTGTGATTATGAACCTTGTGAATGTATCCAATGGAAAGTCACTTCATGTTCCTTATAGAGATTCAAAGCTCACATTTTTGCTTCAGGTAAAAACAACTAGCATTTAACTCATATTCTTCCTGCATGCATGCTTGTACAGAGTGATTGATGTGCATGCTGATTGAAGTTCAATAAATAGGTGCGATTGTGACCATATTACTGCAGCCAAATCAATTTAGATCACATAAAATCGAGAATCAGTTTTTTTAGATTTTTTTTTGTAGTACAGTTAAGTATTGATTTTCCTTTTCCTTTAGAGTTATTTATGGCTTGATATCTAATATCAACACTAGTACATATTCAGATGAAATGACAGCATAAATGTGTCTAAAGTATCATTTCTGAATGGTAGAAATAATGGTCATCAGCAGTGAGAAGCTTCATTTAACTATACATTGCTTATAATGGTAGAAATGATTTTTATTTCTCTGATGGTTTGCCATCTGGATTATTTTATTTCATTTATGCACTGGTTTTCTCAGATTTCCTTGTGCAGGCCATTTGTTGCTTGTGTCATTTCGCATTTTGTACAGATCTTGATATTGTGTTTTTACTAACTGGAAATGCACAAATATTGTATTAGTACAGATCTGATTATTCCCTGTGTTTCAGGACTCACTGGGTGGAAATGCAAAAACAAGTATCATTGCTAATATCAGTCCATCTAGCAGGTTAGCAATCTGAACTAATATACTTGTGTGTCCTATGAACTTGTATATGATTGAAGAAGTTTCTTAAAGAGTATCTTAGGGCCGCAACACTTTCAACTGTTTAGCAACTTGATATGTTTTCTTTTATTCCTGTACTTTTACTCTGAATATTGATATGTTTGTTCTTAATGAAAAAAACGGTGCCTTGCAGCTGTTCACTGGAGACATTGAGCACATTGAAGTTTGCCCAACGTGCCAAATACATAAAAAATCATGTAAGCTGTACTCAGCTGGTTGCTTCATTTTGTTGTTTTTGAACTTAATCTCTTGCATGCGATAGTTGAGGTTTCCTATTCCAGCCCACCTAGTATGCCTATTGAAAGGTTGCCATGGCATGATGGTGTGGTGGTTACTCTCACACTTGTTTATCTAGACAGGAAACATTCCACTTGGAGTTATTAGTTTAACATAGAATTGACTGTAGAGTTACTTCTCTTTGATAGCTTTTTGGTCCCTTAACACAAATTGCATGTCATTAAATGCAATGGCTTATATTTACTGTGGCATACTTATTGTCTTGAAAAGGAAGGAGAACTATTAGTAGTTTAAAATGTGTCAGAACGAATGAATTGTTAGGATGCAACTTAACTTGATTGAAGATTTATTAAAAGAGCACAATCACTGTTGACTGAAGCTGACATTTTGTGTTTTCTGTTCTCTGTTTTATCTTTTTTTGATCTTTTCTGTTAATTATATAGGCTATTGTCAACGAAGATGCTTCAGGAGATGTTCTTGCTATGAGGATTCAGATCCAAAATCTGAAGGTATCATGCTCTGCAAAAACCTTGTTCATTCATCCTTCTTGTTGTGCAATTGACTTTTTGGTAAAAGCCATGAAAGAGTCTAATCCTATACTTTTTTTCGGTTTTTTCCCCCTAAAATTTGTGCAATGCTTGAGTCTGTAACCTATTCAGAGCAAGTTATTTGCTGTGAAACCCTTTGTTTTTCTGGAGATGCTTTCACTGTTGTAATTTCTTTAAGATGTAGTTAAATTTTGCCATAGCTGGTGTTCATCTGTGTGATGATTTTTTTACATTTGTTTGAAAAGGAAAATGATTTGTTAAGACTTAAGTGCCATAAATAGACAGAATGCTCGATTAAACATCTATGGTTTATGCCATTTTGGATTAATTTTTATTATCTGATACTGCTATTCTGTTTCTTATACTTTTCTTCAAAAATAGAGCTTATAAAATCATCAGAATTGGCAATTATCTTCGCCTAAATCTGCTGGATGATGGATGACTGTTATATCACTGTCAGCAACAGTTTCTTGGTATTATTCCGTACATTTTTATAATCTGCTTGCCTGTGGTTTACAGAAAGAAGTGGCACGTTTAAGAAGTCTAGCAAATGGAGTAGCTGAGAACCATGAAACTGATCCTCTGGCAGTATCTTTTCCCGGATCCCCTGGAAACTTTAAATGGGAAGGACTCAATGGTCTATCAAGTCCACTTACTTCTAACAAAAGAATGTCAACTGTAAGTACTGTTTCCTGATACTGAAGAGATTGCTAAAACCTGTTCTGAATATTGATAAAAGAGTTTATATTTTCAGAAGAAAGAGTATGAAGTTGCCCTAGTTGGGGCTTTCAGGAGGGAAAAGGATAAAGACATTGCACTAAAGGCCCTGGCTGATGAAAGTCAGGCTGCAATGAAGCTGGTATGTTTACTATAAACATCTTAAACTTCTGTTCTATCTGTTTCAAAAGGTCTGGGCACAGGTTCTGATGATGACAAATTGTCTAGAAAAGAAGATGACTTGATCTGGAAGTTTGTCCTTAACTTTTTTACAGAACTTTTTTGTTTCCTTTCATGAATTAGGCCAAACAAAGAGAAGATGAGATCCAAGGTCTCAAGATGAGATTAAGGTTTCGAGAAGCAGGAATAAAGAGACTAGAAGCTGTTGCTTCTGGAAAGATCTCAGCTGAGACTCACTTGCTAAAAGAAAGGGAGGAACATTTGAACGAAATAGAGGTCTTACGTGCTCAGGTTGATCGCAACCAGGAGGCGACAAGATTTGCTATGGAAAACCTGCGATTGAAAGAAGAGATTAGAAGGCAAGCTTTTGTTGCTCTCTTTCTTTCAACAACTCATGGATGAACAGGCCAATCGTGTTTGATAGTTTTGACCAGGGACTTTTGAAAGTTTAGGAATCAAATGTTTAATTTTCCCTAGTTGCTTTGCATCACCTTAGGAATATCATGATCTACGTCTTCTTCTTTTTTTCTGAAGAATATGATTTAATTGTGTTCTATTCTTGACAATGCAGATTTAAATCATTTTATGAGGAAGGGGAACGTGAAAGAATGAATGAACAGATAATGACTTTGCAAAACAAGGTAAATGCACGGCATGTCACCTTATTTTCTTATCTTAGTGTTGTATTTCTTTTATTTTTGATTCTGTAATGTTGCCTACGTTGCATGAAGCAATAAACACTAACATTGCAGTATCAAACAATCTTTAGTAGATTTCAACTCAGAAATTGAATTCTGGAAAGGGTTTTGAATTAAATCACCTGCTTTTTTCCCAAAATTGGATAATGCCATCTCTTGAATGAATTGGCTGGCCAAGAATGATAGAGTACTTATCAAGGTCGATATATTACTAGATTATTTTTATCTTTCTCACATCTCCTTTTCTCCCTATTTCCCATATCTACCTTTTCCTTCTTTGAACAGTCACAGATATCAGCTTCCTGTTATTGCTATTTAAAACTTAATGTTCATCATTAAAATTCGATAGCTTGGTCCCTTTGGGAAATGAGACAAACAACAACTAAAAACTAGAGAAACATGGAAGAATACTACTTACTCTGCGTTTACACAAATACATGTATATAGATAGATGTCCATTTTCAGAGCAAGGGAGCGAAAGATGTTTCCTAGTTTACTCCTGCCTTAGGAATTATAACATTTAGGGGCATTTTGGGACTCCTTGCTCTGTGTGTTTTACTATATTGGCTCACACTAGAATATAGCCCTTGTTAATTTTCTTGTGAATTGTAGTTGCTAGAAGCTCTGGATTGGAAACTCATGCACGAATCAGACCCGATGATTGTTCAGGTTAGTTTACACTTCTGATTTAGTTGGATTTGTCATTTATTTACTTTTTGGCCAGTGTAATGGGCCAGAGAAGGTCTCTAGCTTGTTTATGGCTACTATAACATTGTTCTCTATCTATGTCACACAGAAAGAAACCTCTGAGCCTACACTTTCAAGTGGTGACGATCTACTGCTTTCTAGTCATGTAAGACATATTGCACTTTTTTGTTAATTTCCTTTATTGTGAACTTTTCTTTACTGCTTCCTATAGTTGCAAAAGTAAGCAGGCTGGTAATTCATCAGCCTTTGGGTTATGGGTCCATTGGAAAACATAATACATATGTATATTTTTTGGATCACAAGTACCCACAAAGGCAATAGAAACTTTACCAATCAGCATTGCTACTCGGCTAAAAGAATGAGTTGTAACTTGTCAAATAAAGTTTACAGTTTTTCAGTAAAAAATCTTGACTAACAGACTGCACCAATTTCGTATAAAATATTTCGAATATAGGGCTCTGCATCACCCTGGCGTACATCGATCAATGAGGAGAATGAGTTCCTTCGTATGCAGGTAACTTTCTAGCAGTTTGAAAGCTCTGTTTTGCAAAATACACGCAACTAGCAGCATAACAGGGTTTATAGTTTATCTAGTTATTTGTTTGTCGAAACTTTTGTTCCATAAACTAAAAAAAGATTATGTAAACTCTATCAGGCCATTCAGAACCAGTCAGAACTGACTTGTCTTCAGAAGAAGCTTGATTGCTGTGTTGATGAAAAAGAAAAATTGCAGAGGTATATAGCTGCTCTCTGTTTTTCCCGAATATGGTCACCCATGTTATCTCTCGTTCCTGGATGACGGTGATACGTAATAGATTCTGGTGTTAGTATATAGTTGACCCGAACCTTCTGCCCTTCTTCGCTTTCAGAGTTGAATTTGGACATTTCTGATCCCATAGTACTCTTTTGGTGTCCAAAAATCTTGTAGGCATGTAGATGACTTGGTAAGACAACTAGAAGCTGAGAGGACTCAAGATGCACTGAGAAATCAGCCTGGTCTTCCTTCAATGGCCAAGAATCAGATACCCAATACTGCTCCACCTGAGCAGATAGAACTAAAAACAATGGTTGATGCCATTGCTGCAGCAAGCCAAAGGGAAGCGGAATCTCATCAGATGGCCATTTTCTTGTCCAAAGAAAATGATGAACTTAAGATGAAGCTAAAAGTATTAATTGAAGATAATAACAAACTGATAGAACTATATGAAGCGGCAGTTGCACAAAATCATGCTGATGGTAAGGAAACTCATAAATCCAAAGAGCGGATGGAAGAAGAACAATATCATGACAGCCAATTTGCTGGGGAGCAACTGGAGATGAATAAAGAGGTTCAGAATGTAAAGCATCAACTTCTGGAGATGCATGAAGAAAATGAGAAATTGATGGGGCTATTTGAGAAAGCCATGCAAGAGAGGGATGAACTTAAACGACTTCTGGCCTCCAATGAACAGAAAAGTGTTGAGAAAAGAGGTGAGTGTGACCGCCCAGTTGAGCTTGTTGAAATGTATGAAGAAAATCATCTGAAGCTTGAAGAATCTTTCATGCCTGTTGATGAGAATGTTACTTCTAACAAAACGGGTTTCGTCGAAACAATGATGGAGGGTGGACATCTTCTTAAGTTAGAAGATAATTCAATATCTGTTGATGCAAAAAGCTTGTTGGTGGAAAGTGGTTTGTATGAAGTAAATGTGCAGGATGCCTCCAGTGAATGTTCTGTTAGTAGTCAGGACAATGACAGGTCTGAAGATTTGACTTGTTCTGAGATCGCAAATCTTGCAGAGAATGAAGTTTCAGGGCAAAGTGCACAGCATAAAGTTGAAACAGTCATGCTAAATGAATCTGAATCTGTAAGAGGGGACCTACTTCCGAATGAAGCTGGTTCATCTGAATACAAAACCAGTTTGGGGCATCAGGAGTCTGGTGGTAGTCCAAAAGTAGATGACAGGTCAGCAGCAATTTGCTTGTCAGAAGATGTGAGTTTGTTTAGAAAGAAGCTTGTTGAAGCACAAGAGAAGATTTCAAACTCTGCACAAAGTTTGAGTATATTTGGTACGCTTGAGAGAGCAATCCTTGAGGTTGATCAGTTATCACAAGAAATTGGAAGGCTAGAAAATGGCCTACAGGTGAAACAACAAGAGTATGCATTATCGAAGGTTTGTTCTACAGAGATTCATGAGAGGAGAGTCATTCTTGACAAGAAGTTGGCAGCACTGAGATACTCTTTGTCGAGCTTCTCTTCATCAATTAGATATTTTGAGCTACGTGAAGATCAAGCAAGAGAGAAGTTGAGTGCTTCATCGATGCATCTAAACCAGAAGAAACAAGAATTGGCCCGTCTGCAAGCGTCTAAAGATCAAATGATGGATGCACATGTAAGAATAAAAAAATCTGAAATTGAAATGCAAAACTACCTGGCTGACCTGAAGTCGAAAGTGGAGGAAGAAACACGAAGACTAGAGAATGATAAGGTTCTCTTTGCCATAGATAATTTTGAAAAAACAGACGCCCGTCACTCACAGAGGAGTTGGCATCTGAGTGGTAAAGCAACTGAGCTTTTGAAGTCTGAGGAAGAGAAGACAAAATTGCAAAATCAAGTAAAGCAGACTCGGGAAAAACTTGGGCTCGCGAGAAAGGAAATTGAGCATATGAACCATAAACTAGGGAAGGTGGAGGTTGACATACAAGTTGTCAGTAATGAGATAGAAAATACTCTGCAGTCAGTGGAAGAGATGGGCAACAAGCTTCAGGGCATCATTAAAGAAAGAGAGATGCTTTTAGAGATGAAAGAAAATGGAAGGGATGAATTTGAGAACATGATACTCGAGTATCATCAACATATGTTTGAAACTGAACTAAAAGAGGAAGAAATGAGGATCTTGGATGAAGAGGTGCAGTCAGAATCAAGTAAAATAGAGGACTTAATGAGAGCAAAAGCAGTAGCAACGGAGAGAAAATCACAGCTGTTGGAGGCAATTGCTTGCCATTCCTGCTTTGTGTCTGACAAGATTGAGGAGGATCTTCATAGCATAAGGATGTCAGTTATGGAGTTGAATTCATTACTTAAATGAGTGTTGAAGGATTTGATAATTCTTTTGTTAATGCAGTTTCCTGGCTGCATGATTTGCAAACCTGCTCTTTTTTTTTTTTTTTTGTTAATATGGATCGTCTCACCCCGTGCTTATTGTAATGTATTGCCCGATCTGAAGTTACCCTGACTTGTGCAAATTGTGCACTACTATAGGGATAATATCAGAAACCTTCCTTGAGGTTTCTCTTAATATCAATTGACACTCTTAAAGTTTTAGAAATATTACTTACCTTCCCTAATAATTATAAAAAGACTATATTAAATCTCACTTAACACATAATTCACATATTAAATAAATGGGATTCAAAAATTAAAAAAAGAGAAACGAAAGTTGCTTTGTTCTTTTTTCCTTTTCTTTATCATTCTCTCTTACTATTTTTTGGATGATTATGCAGTATTTTATTTGTAAATTATAATAAATTGAATTTTGTTTATCTTTTATTTTTTGTGATTGTGATAAAGTGTGATATTGCTTATTTTGATTTGATTTTTATAATGACTAGTACAATTTAACGGTTTGGACAAGGGTTGAATATGGAGAGTGGAATTGGTGCAAGTGTATTTCTTTTCAAATATCTTTTCTATTTTTTAAATTTATATTTTTATGGGGTTTAGTATTATGATGTGGTACTACTGCAAGAGATTATTTATAAGGTAATGGTTTTCTTGAAGTGAACAAAGTGATTTAGGAATATTTTGATTTAGCAAGTGAAAGGGTAGTTTAGAGCTTTTAAAAGTTTTGTTACACTAATAATAAAAGTAAGAGAGGTAAGTGATTTTTTAAAACCTTAGAAGTGCTAGGTGATATCAAGAGAAACTTCAGGGTAGGTTTATGATATTATCCCACTACTATAATCACATCAAACGGAATAGCATGTAAAGCATATAAAGGCAAGGGATAATTTCAAACCTCCATTGAGGATTCTAACAATTCCGCTGTCCTCCCCTAAAGTTTAAAATATAATCACTTACCTCCCCTATTTGCTATTTGGAACCCAATGCTTACTTCATGGGTGGTCAAATGACTTTACTATCCTTACAACTTAGGAAATATTACGTATTTATATGGAGAGAAACAATTTAGTCACTCGTACTAAATTAATCATGATTTTGAATATAAAAAATCTTGAAAATCTTGAACACTAAATTTTATAACAATAATTGTTAACATTTTAAAATTCTTTTTCTATATTTTAGTAGTTCTTTTAATTTCTTTCTCCTAAAAAAAGATTAAAATTACTATTTAGATATTATTATTTCATCAATGTTTCATAAGAAAACAAGATGAATATGAAAATACACAAAAAGAGGGTAAAGTATTAAAATATGTTTACAATTAGATTTTATTACATTATGGATAAAATGTAACTGCACATAATCTATTCTTTTCTTTCTTTAGTGTTTCTTTTCTTTTCTTTGTATACGTAATCCAAACAAGATGGTTAGGAAAAAAATTTTCTACTTTGATTTAATTGCTTTTCCAATAAAATCATGCCCTTTTATTAATCCAAATGTTGCTTGAGAGTTGGTTTTTTTTAATTAAAGAAATAATTCAAAAAAACATAACATATTTTAGCATATTCTATATTTTTTAATAGTAGCCATCTATTGTGATGTTTTTCTCATGAGAATGCCATACTTTGTCTTGTTCAATTTCTTTTCAAAATCTTTCAAATTCTGATACTAATAGTTTTGGAATTTTTCGTGTAAATCTTGATTCCAAATAACAAGTTTTCCTTTCCAATACTTTGATTTTGCTATTTTATGTAGTACTATGAAAAATACTTATTGTTTTTAAATTCTATTACACTCATGCTAGAGTTTAGTCTTTATTATCTACTTTTAACTAATACTTCCTTTTGATTCTAAGTCAACCAACTAGTAATAAGTTAAGGGATATTTTTGGTATAAAATATTCTTCTTGCTCTTGAAATCATTTTTTATTGTTGATTTTATTGCATTGGGCTAATTTGTTACAAGAATATTAGTTTTAAGGGAGGTTAATGATATTTTGAAAATATCAGGGGAGGGCAGTGAAACTGTCATAAGCCTCAGGAGAGGTTTCTGAAATTATCCCTAAAGGCAGTGCAAAACAATTTTGATCTTCAGCAGTAACATGACAGCTAACTTTCCGAGATGGACAAATGAAATACCAGAAAGGATTATATGATGATGTTTTTGGTAAACATCCTTAGGACTGCAGTTTCTTATACACGAACTAATTACAGCATTATAATTATGTCTGAAGAATTCGATATAAGAACCTTTTGAAAACAATATAACCATTAGCACTTGAGCACATCATTATCTGGAAGAAAGGAGGTTTTTTTTTTTTTAAAAAAAAAAAAAAAAGCCACAATTTCACCTTCTAGTTCAAAGCACGTATACAATGCAATAGCTGTACGCAATCACTGTCAGCAGTAAGACTCCAGATTAGTGTCTCAGCAAAAGCAGAAATGAGAAAGGTGAGTGTAAGTAACCTGCTGCAGGAATTTATCATGCACCAGATTCTTGAGTTTATTAACATTCCAGCCATATCAGAAGAGAGAAGCTCATTAAGGTATTAACTGGATTTGTTATTATGTTTTCATAGGACCATGACACATAAGCTGCAGCAAGCTCAATGCGAAGTCTTATCATTAACAAGCCATTGATGATGATAAAACCAAATTGCAGTTTTAATAGAGGGGAAACAAGACAAGTTTTTCATTATATTTACTTCAGGGATATGAATCAAATTCCTCCATTCCTTGCTGGAAATGCTTTTCTACTTGGTTGAGAAGTATTATTGAACTTTTCCTGGTATTTATGTTTATGTACTGCATTCCCCCTTTAGTGGTAGTAGTCTCTCTAGAACACATTAATTGAACTCGACTCTTTAGAGGCAATGGTCTCTCTAAAACACATTAATTTGAACTCAACCATGATAGAAGCATCGGTTACCACATCTGCTTCTGAACTCAGAAGTCACAGAAGTCATGCATACAAGAACATTTAATAGTAAAATTTCAATCACACAACAAGAAGGAAAACAATATTTGGAATCTATATTATACTCGTACCTTTAATAGAAAACAATTAATATTTCTCATATCTTCTCAATTTTCCTCCACAAGATACACCTTACAGATATCATCAATAAGCTATACCTTACAGCCTTCTTCTGGGGGAAAAAAATTTACTATTCTCGCAACAACCTTACATTCTTTTGACCACAATGTGTATGAGGCGATGTATTGTATTACAAGAGTTGCAAAGGTCAACTAAGATTGCACCATAAGAGGCTGCTATACCTTACGAGCCAATGTTCTCTGCTTTGTTGCATGCTGAACCACTTTTTCTTCCACAGGAAGACCCTTCCTGCGTCTCACAGCATCAATGAGTTTCCTTGCTGTATTGTGTGGCATGCTCGAACCATCTCCAAACTCTTCTCTCTCTTCTTCTGTCTTGGGTACAAAGAAAGGATCCTCTGGAAGTGTTTCCCAGTGACTAAGGACAAGTAGAGCACTTGCAGCACCAGAAGTCCATCTCCTCAGCTCATCGGCAAATCCAAAACTTTCAGCAACAGGAACATATGCATGTACAGTAAATAGAGGTGACCCTTCCTGCATTTCTTCCTTGACAACTCGGGCGCGCCTCCTAGAAAGCACTGCATACATGGAACCCAAATGCTCGGTTGGTGTGTTTAACTCACAAAAATACATTGCTTCCACAAGCCTAGGTTTTCTTTGAAGTAAAGCCGCCCTGCAAGCATCCTTAACAGCTGTCATAACCTGTCCAGCAAAGATGCCATACTGCTCTGACTGTGGAGCAGAAGCATCTGCCTCAATTGGTTGCGCAGCCAGTGGAGATATATAAACCTCAACTACAAATGCCAAACCCCACATAGGTTCTTCACACAATGGGCCAGATGCTGTAGCAAATTGGAATCCAGACACAACACTGCTCTCGAGACTCTCTGCTTCTCGCCATAAAGTTTGATCTGTTACTCCTGATGTATCAGCTGATTTACCACTCAAATCAGAGCCATCGAGGAATCCCAATCTAACAGAGACATAAGGGTGTCCCCTAATTAAAACAGGAGAATCGTCAAACTTTCCCTTTGTATCTGGAGTCAACAGAAGATTAGGACCCACCTGTCTAGGCCCCAAAGCCCAGATCCTATTAAAGAGTTTTTGCCACCGTGTTCTGCATTTCTCAGATCGTTCTTTGTCGGCCTCTGAATCTCCATTAGTATAATCACTTTCAACAGCATCAATAATGCGTTTCTTCAGTGCTTCAATTGGATTTTCATCTTCCACAATGCTACCTCTCGATGTTTCCAAGCTTTTGCAATCTTGACCAGATTTACCTCCTATAATATCCCCAATAAGCTCAGAACTCTCATCAAGCAGCTTCGTTAACATAGTTGGAAGTTTCATCACCTTCACTCGAACTACACACCTTCCATTTGGGGTAGTTTTCTCAATAACTTCAGAGCTGCCACTCAATTGCTTCAGATTATCTAATGGATTGCTTAACTCGCCTTCAATTGTCTCTTTGTATGATACAAGAGGGGGAGAGACTTCCAAGCTTACTTTTGCAAATCTCTCCTTCAAATCTTTAATGCATCTTTCGAGATGAACCTCACCTGCAGCAGCTAGCACGTGTTCACCTCTAGCAGATACTGCCACCTCAACAAATGGGTCTGCACGATTCAAAAGCCTTAGACCTTTCATCAGTGCGCCCATATCAGCAGGATCAGAAGGCTCAATTGCAACTTTCAAAGTGGGTGCAACTTGAAAAACCATGCTTGAGAAAGGCCAACAGTTCTTTGTGGATGACAGAGTTGCACTTTTCAGTATATTCTGGCCAAGACCTCTAATGGCAATGATATTCCCTGCCTTTGCAGAGGCAACAGGTCTCAACCCCTGACCCATCATCAGATAAATAGACTGCAGCTCAGCTTCCTGCACATGCTTCTGCATTGATTCCCCCTTTAATGGATCATACAAAGCTGAAAGCACAAAAATCCTCTGTCCTGCATGTAGAACTCCACTAAAGACCCTCGCAAATGCAAGGAAGCATTCTTCTGATTCACCACTAGCGTCATCTGCATAATTACTCAGATCCTCTCCTCGAGGAAGCATTTTTAATGGCACTGCAAACATCTTGGAAACAAAAGCAACACAAGGCGCAGTAGGGCTAGAATTGCAAGCCTCCACGGATTTCCTCACAACCTCTGCTTCAGCAAGCACCTCAGAGCTGCCAGCATTGTCCAAGGTCTCCCTCTTAGGAAGCAAGCGAGATATCCGGAAAGACTGAGCAGTAATAGGGTCAGGCATATGCTTAACCACCATTGCCAATATCCTGTCCGACAATGGGAGCCAACGGCTCATCACAGACTGAAGAACAGCCTTTGGATCCTTGTTCTGAAGTTCACGTGGAGGTATCAACAAATTGAAGGACTTGATAACTTTCTCAAGAACTCCTCTATCACCATCCTCTTCTAAAGCAGCCTGATATACTTGCCAAAGTGGCTCCAAAACAAACTGAACAAACATGGGCCTTGCCTTAGATCCAGAACTCATACCCTTTTTCCCAACAATCATCTTTGTCTTTGCATTGAAATACCGAGGACCCCACAATGCTTTCTGCAGTGCAGCGGAGCTGGCCCCAAGTTTGGAAGCATAGAACTCAGCAAAATCCAGAATGCTAAACCCCCACCCATCTAATGCACAAACAAATGCAACATTTCCCTTCTGAGGTTGAAAAGTGTCCTCTTCATCGTCTTCTACGAACTCAAAGTTATCATCACCAACATCCCCAGAAGGTACCGAAAGAAGTGAATCAACATCTGACAAATACTTTTCAGACTTATATGCACTCACAATCCCATTAACCTCATGTACAATCCTCTGCAGCCGAGTATACGCTTCCATAGGACTCAATCTCAATTCAGAAATCAACCTATCAATCTTATTCAAAACCAAACACGGCGTAAGCTTCTCAATCCAAGCTTGACGCAAGACAGCATGAGTCTGAATATGAACCCCCTCAACAGCATCCACTAACACCAAAGCCCCATCACTCAACCTAGCAGCAGTAGATACCTCACTACAAAAATCCATGTGACCCGGGGAATCTATAAGATTTATCGAATGGTCCTCATACTGAAGAGCTATAGAAGAGCTCTTCATTGTTATAGCGCGCCTCTGTTCCTCATCTAAATAATCCATATATCTAAGCCTACCCGCCTGCTTAGGGTGGAGCACCCCACCTCCATAAGAGGCAATTAGGTGGTCAGCCAGTGTGGTCTTCCCATGATCCACATGGGCAAGAATGCATATGTTTCGTATTTTCGTACGGTCAAAATCACCCATTGTTCTACCCTTGTAATCCCACAAACTATCAAGAATAAACAATTACAGAGGTCACCCTAATTACACCGAAAATTCAAAACCTATGCGAACAACAAACCTACAAAAACCGAGTTGTAGAACTTCAAGAAACAGGTAAAAGCAGCAAAAAGGTTACTCTTTTGACAGTTTTCTTAAAGTGATCCTCGAATTGAAGAAAACCCAATAAAACGCAAGCAAGAAAAGACAGAAAATTTTGAGCTAGAGATATAAGTATACAGAAGAACAAGGCAAAAATGGTTTCTTTAGAAAGGGATGCAAAGATTGTCTGTTGGGCTCTTTCCTATGAAGAATTGGGGTAACTCTGGATTTCAGTGTTTTGTTGTATCGGCTGTTCTTTTCCTCTGGATTAAGGAACATGATTGTGAATCAAGAAACAAGTAGGAAGGTTTTCTGGGGCTTCCAAGATTGGGAAAGTCTGCAATATTTAGGGTTTCAGAGTCTATAGGAAAATGCAGGGGAGCTAGCTGAGAGAGGAAGAAAGAGAGGAGATTATGGGCTTAGGAATTGTTCGTGTTGTAGGCCTGCTGACTACCTTGTGTAATTTTGGAGTAGTCAAGCCAATTTATGGTTAACTAAGCCCAACTTCAGTAGAAGGGCAAGCATGGCAAAATGTATACACTTGATTTGAGTTCTATTGGAATGGGAAATTTGCTCCTTTTTTTTCATACAATTTCCAATCAAGCAACCGTAACTGCAGTAGAAGTATTCAATGTGGTGTAGAAATGTATGAAAAATATATCATTTTGAAAATGTAACTGTAATGAAGAAAAATACGATTACTGCAAATAGAAGAAGAATGTCATAAAAAGTAGTTTAATTATTTCCAAAAACATAAAGGAGCAATTTGATGCTGTAATTTTTTACATGAAAAAAAATTACCAACTTAAAAACATCTAAATGATGCAGGAATTAAAAGGGTGAAACTTGTAATTTAACTTAGTTTGTATAAGAAACTTAATAGGGGGATGCGCTGGTGTTTGGTGCCTGTGACTAAAGAGAATTATTCAATAGGTAAAAAATAATAGGCAACTTAGATTAATAAAGAGTTATGTGCATTCAATATTTTTTGCAAGGTGAACAAATGAATGAAAATAAGAGTAGGATAACAACGCATATTAAGTAATATTAATAAAATTGTTGCTGATAATAATGCATATTAACCCAATCCTACTTAATATGAGTAGCAGGAAATGCATAGATAATAGAGTAGTTTAGAGGACATTAAGTATGTCTGCTTATTTAGAGATAGTTAGAGTTATTGAAACCAACTTGGGCATCAACCTGCCATAAGGATCGGGTTGGCGAAGGATTGGATTGGTGAGTCAGTGGTTCAATCGATGGGTTACTGATTGAATCGTTGGGTCACACTACATAATAAAATATATGTATAATATAATTAAATAAACATATAAATTATAATATAAGTACAAAAATTCTTAAATGTTAACAAGTCATAACCTATTTATGTTTCATAGTTCATACACACAAACTATACCCATACGTGTTTTTTAGTTTATGAATTCATATTGATATTATATACAAACATAAATGATAAATCTAAGTGTCAAAGAGAGAAATAAACCCTAATTCCTAAATCCCTTTTCAATTTTTCTCATCTAATTGACAAAAGATGACAATGCTCATGTTAGTGTGGCTGGTCAAATTAAAAAATTGGGTAAAAAAATAATTTTAGAAAAATTGTCAAAACCCGCCGGGTTTGCCGAGTCACCGGTTCCACCGTCCAAATCAAACAGTTCAAAGTGAGTCATCTGCAACTCTGGTCCAATTGCTAAACAGGCCCGGTTCCATGGCGGGTTCATCGATTTGACTGGTTCAACCGTCAGGACGGGTCGGATTTAATAACTATGGAGATAGTAATAGTAGAATACCTAACCCCAGCAACAATCATCCATAGGCCCATTACAAGGAAGAAACCCCATGTACACTCAACAGACACCTTATGCTAAACTACTATTACTATCCATTACTATGAATCGAAGCATAGAAACTGAACAAAAAGAAGAACTTATGACCACTACAGGGAGACATGCATGATTAATTTTCTATCACAACCTATATAGTTCCTTCTCTTTATTCAAAACAAAATTAGCTAAAGAAGATGAATTCGGAGGTAATTCATATTTGAGATACCATATAGTTGGGCTAATTACTTAGAATATAGGTTAAAAAAAGAAAAGTCGGACAATACAAAAATTGTGTCCAATGTAGGATAAAGCGAGACAAAAAATTTGTTAGGAGCTAAAGTGAAAAATGATATATATTTTAAGGAAATTAATTATGATTAACGCCTATTTCTTATGCTCAATTGTAACAGGTCCAAATCATCCTTAGCTTTAGGAAAAACGCTAAGTGCTGATTTTGGTATCAAGACTAGGAATTCTGTAGTGGGAAAGTTGGAGTCAAGAGGTATAATTGTTAACGTACACTAAGAATTCCTAAAGCTAGCCACGGGATGCTAAGGCATTAAGGGATGCCCAGCCTAGCCTTTTTCTTTTTTGTCCAAAAATCAGGCTTTGTTTTGTACTTTTTGGAGGCAGCGAGTCAAAGCAAAAGCCCGGCAGCCTACCAGTTTTTTGAAAAAAATTCGGTCAGGTGCCGGGCTATCTTTTTAAAAAAAAAAATTCGGTGTCAGGTGCCAGGCTGACAGATTTATACCCAGCCTGTGTCAGACCAATAAGTGTCCGACTTTTCTTCTTTTTACCTATATTCTAAGTAATTACTAATTAGCCATATAGTTGTATATTTTCCTCTTTGATATGCCATTGGCTCCAATCTAGGGATTCACTATTCTTCGGTGTTCAGTCTTTTTCTCTTGGTAGCCTTTGTAGCTACTATCCATTAGTATTGTTCTTTTCCTATCACATCATAAGCACACAAGTCAAATTACACAGAAGCACAAAGAGGAAGCTAATTAAGATGAACAATGAAAAAGAAACCCAAAAAACAGCAAGTAAACTGGCAACAAAGATTCGAATCAGTTATGGTTCTTTGTAAAATTTGAGCCTTTGGTTGCGTAATTTAGCTCCAATATTCCAACGGCATCCAATGCTAACCCCAAGAATCACCCACATAAATAATAAAACTATGGAACAAAACTCACCTCAAGTTGAACCACCACGAATAGCTTCGGCTAAAGACCATTCTGAAATATTAAGTATAAAGGCAGCAAAAATAGCCTAATCTTTGAAGCCGAAAGAGGGAAAACGAAAGAATGTGAAGGAGTAGGCATTGGAAGAACCATAACCGATACTCAGACATTAATTCATAGGCCTGTCAATCGGGCCTAATGAGCCGGGCTTTGATGAGCTCAAGCTCAGCTCATTTAATTTGAATCATTTTCGGGTTTTGAGCTATGAGTTTCGGGTTCGTAAATGTGAAACTCATACTCAACTCACATAATATTCGGGTTGTGAGCCTTAATCGGGCTTAGCCCAAGCTCACTTATTACTCTTTAATTTTTTTAATATAATTACTATAACTATTAAGTTGTAAAACTAATTTAACATTTACAAGACTATAATATTAAAACTAAACATGAACAAATAATAGTTCTTAAAACGTATATAAACCAAAAATTTTTCAACAATATTTATATTAATCCATTCAAAATGCATGAAAAATAGTAATAAAACATGCGATCATAAGCCAATACATCTTTAAAAGTTGAAACTTTTTTTATAATCTTGTGATTTAAATCCAAATATGCTTGATGATTTTTGTGTTTGTAAACCAAAAAAAAATCAACCAATATTATACCAATACAAAAATTTACTCAACCAATAAGAAAAATTAGAGATTTAGTTATGCATTACCAATATTGGCTCTCAAGAAAGCTCATGAAAGAGTTTTTAGATGTATTTTTGTGTTTTGTAATTTATGTATATATTTAGTATTTAGTAATAATATATTTGGATATATAATTATACATAATATCAAAATATAAATATTATATATATAGGTAATTAAAGGGCCGGACCTATATCGAGTTTGAGCCTAATAAGGCCCAAGCTCGGCTCACATTTAATTCGGGCCTAATTTTTAGGCTCAGGCTCAGACCGGCTCACTAAATGATCGGGCTCATCGGCTTTCTGTCCGGCCGAACGAGCTGAGCTCGGGCTGGCCCAACCCCATTGACAGTCCTATTAATTCATCAACATGCCCACGTTTTTGGCTGTTTAATTGCTAGTGTGGAAGCTGTTTCAAAGACATGGATTTCAGACATGGGAACTCATATGTTGGTATAATTATTAGTTGTTTCAGACAATTGAATATCCCTAAATGGTTAGTTATCAGCAACGTCTCCTTATTTTAATTGCACTATAACACAATTTCAGTAATTACACCAATACATACGATTATATGAGTTGTACCCAATGCACAAACGATTGTAAAATAATCTCCCATTCCAGAAATATATAGATGTCTCCATAAATACAAACTTTAAATGTACAAACATGTGGTCATTTCTATAAACATACCCAAACACATGCTATCATGAGTTGTACCAAAAGTTTTAAAAAGCGACACATCATTCCACATTCCCAAAATGCCCCTATCTATGCGATTGAAATTCAAAACTCCTCTTTGACCACAACTCATTCTTATATAGTATAAGGAATCTTTTAGTTCTAAGAGTGGCATATAATTGTAAAATATTACTAGGTTGTGTGGGAGTTTGGTGCCTGTGGTTTAAGATAGTTAGTAGTTTTTATTTGATATAATAGCATGGACGACTAATTTGTAATCAGAAAAAGAGAATCATGAAAAAATTAAGAATAACGATATATTAAACTTGATAAGAATGGAAGATTAGGTAAAAGCGGAATTCATAAGTTTCATTCCCTAGAAGATATTAATATTTACATGAAGTTCAAGTAGTAGTCCGTTGCGTTTAGTTTTTTATTGCAAATGGTAGTAGTTTGTTATAGTAGTGGCTATCCTTGTATTGTCTCTATTATCTTGTAGATAGGTTGAGAGTCACAAAATTATTGAATATAGTATCAAAAATCATTTTTGAGTTAATAGTTCCTCTTTAATATTTGTAATTTTTGTAATACTTACCATGGTATGATACTTACTTGGATGCAGGAACAATATTAGCCATTAGTTGGCTTTCATCAGCAGTATCTTTATACCAAAAAGTTAGTACCATTGGTTGATAGATACATAACATTGTTAGTGAAAATATATTTATAATGATTTTTAGTATTTGGGCAGGTATTAGTCGAACTATTGATCAACACTGATGACTTGTCTGGTATGTGGATCTACTTTTATAGGTTATGGTTGAATATGAACAGTAATTGCAGGAAGGTTTGAATATATGAATTCTTTGTTAGTGTTATTTAAGAGGCATACTTACTTATTAGTTTTTTGAAAGAAAATTTAAATCGTACCTTTTATAATTTCTATCAAGGTGGAAGATGAAGATATCTGAAATGAGTGTCCTATCAATTTCTTGCAATTATTAGATAGGAGTTGTGTTATTCATAATCCATGAATATTTATTTTTGTTTGTAGAATTTGTGACGGAAATAGGTTGAACTTTTGCATTGGAAATATAGTACCTTCTATAAGTTTTGAAGAATTTGTTGAAAAATTATATATGTAAAACATAAATTAGTGTTTCAACATAAATTAGTGTTTCAACATTTTATCACTGTATAGCAAAAAAGTATTAGAACAAAATGTTAGATAAAATTTTTTTTATGAAAGTGGTTTTGGTTTATAAGAAAAGACTGAAGCAAAAGAAAAGGGAAAAGAAAGATGTGATTATACCATGGAAGAAATGAGAAATGGAGAAAATATCATTTAAGGTGTAGATGACGAATGTAATTTAGAAATTGATTGTTTAAATATTGTGAATGACTCTTTAAACTAGTAAATTTATATAAAATGAAATGATACATGGCAACCATTGTGGTAATAGTGATTGAAGCAAAAGTAGGAAAACATAGAATTTATTTTGTATGATTTGTGTTTTTGTACATTGTTTGACCATTAATGAAGAACAATTTTTGATATTCCATCTTTTGAGTAGTGTGGCTTTTATCTCTCAATCATTTGAATAATAGTGCTCTAATTGTAAGTGAGATGTTGAATTTTCAACAACTCGAGTAAGTCAGCAGTTATTGTTCTTCGTTTAAAATGAAGATGAGAATAGTTGTGTGAGAACTAAAGAAATAGTAAGTATGAACTTTGGAGCAAAACTTAATTAATTAGACATTTGCATTTGAAGTCAGGAAAACCATGAGGCTAAAGTTAGAATAAATTGCTCACCTAAATTGGAATTAAAAGCCATAGATAGAAATTGTGCACCTGAATTAGTCACGTCAATAATTGCGTATTAGAGTGAAAAGAATGAAATGCAAAAAGAGGCAGCAAAGAAACAACTTCTAATAATGTTAGGAAACATGTTTTAGCAACTGATGAACGAGAAGTAAAATTCTAATTGATAAGCTACTGAACATTGGTGCTATGAAGATGGCACTGAATAAGAAGAAGTTGAACCAGTTGGTTGTTCCTGTGATTATAGGCATTCAATATAAATTTTGTACTGATTTTTATTAATTAAATATTAACATTTCTCTTACTCATAAATATGCTATACATTCATGTTATATGAAATACAAGGACACACATTGATAAGGATACATAAGGAGAAGTGAAGCAAAAACTGATGCTCAGCAATAAATTACTTAGCAAACTACATTGTTCTAGCTTTAATTGAGATGAAAACGGAATTTGAATGTCTTCAAGTTGTAATAGTAAAGTAAGGGTAATAATTGATATTATAACTGAATTAAAACAAGCTAATCAATGTCTCTGCAAGAACATTTAAGTAATTACAGTAACACAAAAGCTATTTTGACTTGTACCCACTATTGAAAAGGCGATCAAATAATCTCACACTAACAAATCACCACTGCATCTGACAAGATATAAAGACATTTTGGTAAATATAGGAAAATACATACTACCCTAAGTAGTACCCAATCTATAACTATAATTCAAACAACTTCACAGTTCCAAAATACCCCTACCCTTGCAGTTGAAATTCAACGACACTCTTTGACCAAAACTCATTCTTATATAGTATAAGAAATCATGATAATGTCATTTTTAAATTTTTATTAATAAAATTAATTTATTAGACATGAGTGGAGTCACAAGTGAATTGATCTGGCTCACAAGCTAGGTCAAAACTGGATTCGATTAAACTCAATTTGACAGAGCATGAATAGAGTTCAAGCTGACTTAGCAAGTTGTTGAGTTAAGTCTAAGTACAGAGATATTCAACTCGTACATTTCTCAACCTACTTGATCCTATATATTTTTTTAATAAATTTTTCATTAGTAGTAAAATCACATGTACATCTTCCATATTTTCATTATTTATTGAAGTAAAATGTTTATTTTATTCATTTTAAAAGTATTATAATCATTTGTTATTTTATTTTATCTTGATTAGGTTTGAACTTGAGCTCATCTTGGTCAAACTTGAGTTCGAGTTTGAGTTCAAATTTGATGTTGAGAGCCCAATTGAGAAAAAGTGTCTGATAAAATTAAGTTGAATTTAACTCAGTTAGATCCAAATTTGACTTGACTAAGCTCATTTGAGCCTTAAACATGAGACATATTTCCCTATGTATTTGTTGAAAATATTACATATTAATAATTACCTCTTTGATTTATTTGAAAATATTAAAAATTAATAGTTATCTTTGGTTTACTTGGAAAATCACTATCAAGTATCTTGTACTGTCCTACATTTGAAATTATTTAGGTTAAGTGTTTTGTTACATATGTAGAGTTTAGGGAAATCAATAGAAAAAAATATGATCAAAGTTAAGAAAATATTTGAGCAACATCATAACTTTTGGAAGATTGTATAATTTCTTTTAACTTTTGGAAGATTCTATAATTTCTTTTAACTTTTGGAAGATTCTATAATTTCTATTGGATATCATAATCTTGAGTTAAATTTACAATAAAATAAGCATTTGACCCACATCCAAATCTTTCAACAGTCTATGAGTAGTTGATGGAGTTGGAGAAACTTCCAATTCAATCTCAAAAATCTTGTTTTCCAACACTTTATCTATCTTTTCAATATTGATTTTCAATCAAGTCCTTCAAAAAATGGCATTATCCAACTTTCTAGATCATTCAAATCCATATTTTAGCTGATTGCTAATTAAAAGGAAAATGTACAAAAAATAAGAAAAAAAAATAGAAGAATGCAGTGGTTGTGATAATTGAGGAGAAAGAATTCAACTCTTGGTGGTTACTCATGCAAAAGAGAAGAGTAAAAGAAATAAGGAAAAGATAGAAAAATCGAGTGTAGACAGAAAAACAAGTACTTAATTGTGATGTTATGATGGAAGAAAAAGAATTCTTAGAGGGAAAATAATTCATATTGGTCATTTGATGCAAAACAATAGTAAAAGAAATTAGGAAAAGATTGACGGGGCAAGCAAAGGGATATTGAAAAAATTAGGACTTGCTAAGCTACCAACATCTATTTATAGTTGAGAGAATTATTTTTAATGCAGTGAATAGATAGAGAGGCAAAGTAATACAATTGAGATATCTTTTTTTTTTCAATAAATAAATGGTAGATTCATGACAACAAAAGCAATTACACCAATACAAAAGAAATATATGTATGCTGAACTAAAAAAAATATTTAGAAAGTCTATTTTGTTGATATTCATTAATGAAAGTAGAGAAGAAAAGTTCACAAATATAAGTTGAGAGAAAAAAAAAAAAAAGAGGTAGACAGCTATAAACATAGTTGATAGAAGAAAAATTAAATAATCACAGAAACTTTGTTATCTACTCATCATCATAGTTAGTAAATGCTTGTAATATGCATATATAAATATATAAATGTATGTCTGTACATATAATTTAGAAAAACTCGTATATTATGTACATTTGTCAAATATTTTGAATAATACCTCTTATTTCCAACCAAAAGTACAAAATACGTAATAAACTTTCTTGTCTTATAGTTCATGAATAATAGTTGAATTTATATTACAATATATATATGTATTTTAAAAATAAGAAGAATTATAAGATATTTCTTCAATATATCTGCAATATAATATCAAATTTTCATAGAATTATATTTAACTTTGTATTTCATCAGCAAAATTTGTGGATAAAAATCATTGCTAATATTGCTTGGTATCTGGAATTGATGATAAATGAATCATTATCTCCAATTTTGTAATATTCATAGATATTAGCATTATTCATGTGTTATTTATGATGAAAAATTTTATTAAACTCGTATTTTTAACACAAACTTAATATAATAGTGGATGGATATCCCTAATGCATCTTCATCTGTCTCTACAACCCCGAGCCATCGATTCCATCCCCTGAATCATCAACTGCAGAGAATGACTTTGAGCAATGACATTAGATACTGATCAAGGTATAAAAGCTCATAGTGGAAATAAAGAGTCTATTGATGCTTCAAGAAAAAATCTTGATTCTGATTCTCAATCGACAAAGGAAGACGCAAGTGGATTAGGTCAGGTAGAAGATGAATTGGATAGGGACAAAAGTGAAGAGAATCAACTTGGCATGGGGGGTGAGAATCCAACTATTGCTAATAGACATCTTGATGGATTCTTGAGTATGATGCCAAGAAGAATGGAAACTTTCCATTTAAGCTATCAGCTTTGAAACAATTCAGTAAGAACTGTCATGTTGTTGATAAGTCAAATATGCAGAAAAGAATTTAGGGATTGAAGATGAAGTATGAACTATTTGCAGATAAAAGGATCAAGTTTTCAAATTTTCATGATTTCCAAATACTTTTAGAGTCCAAGAAAATTTGGGGTAACGTAAAAAATAAAAATACGTTGATTGGTCTGAAGAGCCTTGCAGAAATGTATGGATGTGATAAGTCACATATACTTGATGTTTCAGAAGCTCTAGGTGGAAAAATTTGTGAAAAGAGAAAACAGCATCCAAGCTTCTTCACGCTTGTTGTCGGGGAAAAGTAATTAAAAGGAAAAAGCAGTATAGGTGACAATGAAAAAATTACTTTCTTTACATGCTGAAGTTGCAGCAACTTTGGAAGAAAAACAAAGGGTAACTACAAAAAAAACCTCCTGTGATAAATCTAATATACAGAAAAGCTCCCCATAGTTTTAAAATATACAACACGACACTCCGTACTTTGAACTAAATTGTAAAAATGACGGAATCCGTTAAACTTAACGGAAATGACTTATTGGAACCTAAAAAAAAATATTTATACCTAATTTTTAACAAATATACCCATTCTACCGCTTAACCCTAAATTCTCTCTATCTAGAGAATAAAACAAATGATTTTTTTGATCTGCATTTTGCTTAATTATATCAAGGCATTCTAGTCATTTCATCCATTTCCGTTAAGTTTAATGGATTCCGTCACCTTTATAATTTAGTTCAAAGTACAGGGTGTTGTGTTGCATATTTTGAAATTACGGGGAGTTTTTCTGTATATTAGGTTTACCACAGAGGACTTTTTTGTTTTTTATCTAAAAACAAATGATTTCGCAAAATATACTATTAGATATAAGAGTGCTTAATATTGTAGTTTTTATAGAATAAACATAACAACAAGAATAGTGTTTATTATAGGTGTTTTTTAGCCTACAAATCTGATACAAATATTTAGACTAAGTAGTATCTTTCTTAATTTCACTTTTTCTTCATTCCACACCGTAAGAACAGCTTTTGAGGATGCACAATTGAAGAATTTTTCTTACTTTTATTTCTTTTTATAGAAAAATAATACTTAAATGATTGAAATCTTTTTGTACTATTTCAATAAAAAGAAATTTTCACTTTTTCTTGTTAGTTTCATTGCAAATTACTATATTAGCAACTTTGAATAACTAAAAAGATGGGAAAGAGGACAAAGACCATAAGAACACAGTGACATTATTTGTTGTGCTTAATTCATGATCATGTAAATCGTTGTGCAAGACATAAGCATAAGATCAGTCCTTAAAAATATAGCAACGATTGAAAGAAGACAACGATTGAAATGGAATCAGTTCTTAATGTTTTGTTTGTCATTCACATTAAATTATACCTTTTCTTTGCTAGCTTTGATAACTAAGAAAATTCATTTTGTCATAATTATAATTAACCAAAAACAATTATGAAGACGACCTTTTCTTTGGACTAAATAAATAAATAAATATATATATATATATATTCGCTTTGCCCCCTTAACTTGCACTCAATTCTTACTTTCCATCTTAAACTTCAATTTTAAAACAATTGCGCTTTAATTTCTCAAATGGATCCCATTTATACCATAAGCAAAATTAACAAAGTTAAGGGATGTGCACCCAATGCACAAGAGTAGTCTTTGCATGTCAATAAAAGAACTAATCTCCCTTTACACCTCAATTTGCATTTAACTCTTCCTTTGCTTCCTAAACTTAAAATTTGAATAAATTGCACCCTCAACTTATGAACTTGTCTCCTTTGAGTTTTTTTTTTTTTTTTTTTTTTTTTTTAAGTTCAAACATTCCCACTGTAAGTGGTAAGATGGATCCTAAGGTGATCAAATTGGCTCAAGAGTTAGGCCAGTATGGACAATAGAAAAAAAGAGTGAAAATGTCAAAGCCACAACAGAACTTATCATTGCACTGTTACTTTAATTGTATGACGACAATTGCCATCTGTTTAAGCATTTTAGGTGGAACACACTAAATACTTTTGAAAACTAGCCCTTGAGAGAAAAGATGTCATTGAATTTGATTGGAGATGTTTGTGATTCTTAGATCTAGTATGATAAAGCCAAAAAATCCTTGTCCAAAATGTTCTTTCTCTTTCTTTTTTTTTTTTTTTGGATATGGATACCGTATGCCAATATTATTAGATAATATTTAAGGATGCACATAAAATAAGTGAAATTTTTTATATTTTGTAAATCTTGAGAAATGGTTATTGTTTTTAAAATGGGAGGAGTTTAAATGTTTCTTGAGCCAAGATTTTATTTGTGTCCATAAGGATTAAATGCAATATACACCAAGTTGCAATTTATCCTCTCAAACTTTTTTTCATAGGCACTGTACTCCTTAATATTTTTAGACAAAAAAAGTGAATTTTTTTTTAAAAAAAAATTTCTCTAGCAGGGAAGGGCATAAAGGAATTAGAACCCAAGACTTTTAAATTCTATAATCTCAAAATCAACTAATAGACCAAGGTCTCCTAGGTTAAAAAAAAAAGGTGCCCTTGCTACATACTACAATGACACACTTCCAAAAACACATTCATACAAATCTCAAATATAACTAATAATTAAAAAAAAAAAACCTTCCCTCTCTATCTTCTTCCACCTATTACCACCATACACCACCATCCAGGCATCCACCACCCCTCTCCCTTCCTCCACCGCCACTGCTGTTATTGTATAACTTGGTGTATGCCTATGCACACCGTTTTATTTATACATTGAATTGGTGTAAATGAAACAAAGTTTTTTAAAACAACAAAGTTAGCTTTATTGCATTATTCCACAATGCCTTAATGAAAAGGAATTATCAAATAAAATACATGCAATTTGTTCTATAACTTTATTATATTTGCTCTCAAATTGATTGTTATTAATCTCAACACCTTACTCACCTTCCCATTAAAAAATAAAAAAGAAGAAGAAGAAGCATTCTGATGTTAATCCCATCCTATCATCTTATGTTCACCTAAAGTAACCTTTATAAAATGATTAATAAATTTCCCACAACCAACAAACATCTCCTACTCTCTTCACATTAAGTATAATAAACTATATTCTTCACTTAAGTTTAACAAAATATACTATTCTTTAAGGTGAATTATCTACTACACATACACATATATATAGCATCGGCAATTGGTATGTATATAGCATGTGTTATCTACCAAATGTGATTCTAGATAATTACTAAATAAGCAGCATTTTACCAAATTTTATTCAATTAAACTTCTGCAAAAGCATAGTGAAAATCAAAATCAATTTTCATGAGAATAATTTTGCAACTTACTTTCATTTTTTATTTTTTTCAAATAATTCTTTTAAATTTAATTAGTTATACACAGTTACACACATAAATCACGCCTTAATAGTAACTAATACATACTATACACTTTTTTTTTCATGATCAAAGTGGAAATTAATTAAGGGTTTTCAAATGAATGTTCATTGGGTATTTGTTTTTTTTTCCTTTTATAGTGTAAGTGAGGGGCTCGAATTTGAGACCTTTCGGGTATACTTTTTCCTCCGAACCACTCAACATATTCCTTCCCTAGTAGGTATTTATTAATACACTTATATTTCACCTAACTTACCATGTATATACATACTAACAATTATTATCTTTTCTTAAACTTATATATCCCTAATTAATTTTATCTTTTTAAAAATTTAACACCTCAAATACATCTATTTTAATGAACACGTAGACCTATTATTTAATTATTAGCTCAAGAATCTAATAAAGTTGCATGATAAACATTTTCTTTCCACTTCTTAGGCTGTGTTTGATAACCCTATTTAGAACCTTAACTTAATAGATTCAGATTTTAATATGTGCAGATGTATTTGATAACTAAAAATTGAACATCTGAATTAATTAAGTGGCACCGAATTTTTTAGACAAAATTTGTTCCTAATAATAAGTGACAAGTTATTCACTTATTATTTAATGTGATATACAATTAAATGTATCAAGTACTTAATAATTCAATAACTTAATAAATTCAGATTTCAAATTTCAAATTTTAGACTTCAGTTTTCAAATTTCAATTTTATCAAACGCACCCTTAGATTCAGAACAGAATAAATCTATTTCCCTTTCCAAATATCAAGTGAAAAGGCATCAAGTTCCCAGAATCCAACTTGGGCTAAAAATTTATTCCCAAACTTTCTACAAGGGATAATTTTAGAAACCTTTCACGAGGTTTCTGACTATTTCATTGGCCTTCCTTTAAGTTTTAAAAATTACATTAACATCCACTGAGGTTAATTATCCTATAACATTTAGATCTAATCAATAATTAAAAAGTGATATTAGAAGCGATAAAATAATATGATTCCATTATTGCCATCATCCACTACATTATTTAATTAATTTAATACCAACCTACATATTAAACAAAAGCACTAAAATTTGTTATTTATCTTTAGAGATCAAATCACATATAGCATAAAAAATAGTATAAAATTTTATACAAGATCCAAATTATTTAATACAATATTCAAATTACTTTTTTTAGTTACATACCCATTATCAAACATGATCAACAATAGATAATCAAAAAATTTGCAACCAAAATAATATAGAGAACAAACTTTAACATCATAAATATTCTTGTCAACATATTAAGGTTAGTTATTGAAATTTTTATGGTATTAAAATTTGCTCTTTATAATATTTTGGTTACAAATTTTTTTGATTGTTTGTTGTTGATTATGTTTGACAATGAATTTGTAACTGGAAAGAGCAATTTGGATCTTCTATTACATGAAATATATAGAATGATATATTATTTTTGATGCCATATGTGATATAAATACCTGATGATAAACAGCAAATTCTAGTGTTTTCTTTAACATTTAGGTTGGTATTAGTTTAATTAAATAATATAGGAGATGAAAGACAGTAGTGGAATTATATTATCTTCTCTCTTCTAATATCACTTATTAATTGTTGATTGGACTTATATCTTACAAGACAATAAACCTTAAGGGAGGTTAGTGTAAATTTTTAAAACTTGAAGGGAGACCGGTTAAATAGTTAAAAACCCTAGGGGAGGTTTCTGAAATTATGCCTTTCTACAAAGCTGAAGGGGCATATTCCAATCTTCTCCGGGTCCCTCAAACTTTCCTTCTGTTTTTCAACTCCTATTTTTCTCTTTCTTGTCTGGTGGGCGTCCAACCTATTCAACACGGACAATAATTTTGTCCTTTTCATCAAATAAATTTAAAAAACTACCCTTTTATAGGTAGATATAGACCGAATAAAACCCACAAAATCCCCTCTTGATTCCATCAAAATTCGACGAATTGTCTGTTTTTCAAATTGAAAGAAATATAGGGATCTGAATTGCTCATAACTTACAATTGATAAATTTTGCTTGAATTTGTTTCAATTTTTTTTGGAGAAACGAAAATGTTTAATGGTATGATGGATCCTGAATTGATCAGATTGGCTCAAGAACAGATTAGCCGGATGTCGCCGGCTGAGTTAGCCCGGATTCAACAACAGGTAATTTCGGATGCATTTTACAATGACCCTTTTTGTGAATTTTGGATTCGATTTTGTTTTTTTTGGGTTTTTTGAGATTGTATAGGACACCCTTTTAGATTCTAAGGAAAAGCCGTGTTGTAATTTTGAGTTTAATAATCATTATTTACCTCGTTTTGAGGATTTATGGTTTTGGATATGTGCTTTAATGAGTTCCTTTTTTGACGAAATACGAGGTTTAGTATGATGTAACTTTGTCATGTAGCTGTCCAATTCATTAGATGATTTTATTCTCTTAGCTTGTCTCACTTATCTGGAGCAGCTTTGTAATTTTGGGCAACTAATAATGTTTTCTTTACATTTTACTTTAGTTACTAATGTTTCCTTCTGAGCATGCTCCTTTTCATGATTTTCTCTTATGGAAGTTCTAAGTTTTGAAACTTGAGGTTCAGAGTTATCTGCCAATTATGGTTATTTTTCTACTGATTGATTGGATGGGCCTAAGATATTGATTAGTTCTCCGAAGACAATGTACAATTGAGTTAAATGTGGTTTCACTCATTGCTGGTCAAAGTTTCAGTGAAAGGAGAATGGGGTAAGAAATTAGGGGTTAGGGAACGGCTGGTAGCTGCACCTGGAAATTAGTAAAGTTTGCTCTTGATCCATTTTAAATTCTCGATTTCATAAGATTTTTAGTGTCGCTTGTCGATTTGGTTGTATTAACAGTATCTATTTCTTGTTTTTCTTTTCTCCTCCATTAGTTTTTCCTTTTTCTTTTGTGCATGAATTTTAAACCCTAATTCAAATATATCCTAGTGCAACCTAATTGGACGTGGTCAATGTGGACATTGCAGATGATGTCCAATCCTGAGTTATTAAAGATGGCTTCTGAAGGCATGAAAAACCTGAGGCCTGAAGACTTAAGGAATGCTGCAGAACAGATGAAGCATACACGGCCAGAGGAGATGACTGAGATTGGTGAGAAGATGGCTAATGCATCGCCTGAAGAGCTTGCAGCTATGCGCACTCACTTAGATGCACAGGTTGCTTATGAGATAAATGCAGCTGAGATGCTGAAGAAACAGGTATTTCATTGGCCACCAGAGAGTAATGTTGCAAATGTAAACTTTTAGAAGTTGTTTTGAATTCTCATTACTTTCTTCAGTGAGAGACTTGAAACTGATGAATTGATAAGCTGGAAGTAAGTATTAACATATTCATAACTGGAATCCGAGTGACTATACATTTATTTGACATTTTCTTTCTTAATTTACCTCTTAGATTATGAAATCTCTACATTGACTGCTTTTTCTTTTACACTTCAAATATTGAAAATAGAAGCATAAATTAAATTTGAAAATTTAATGTAAATTTGCATTAAGGGATGGCTTTCTATAAGTGATTTATCAGCTACGCTTCTGAAATATGACTATTTAGTGCTCCATGGAAGTGTCATTGTTTGTTATCTTTTTCTCTGCCCTATTTTTGGAGTCAGTGCTTTGGATTAGATTTGCATATAAATATGGTTCTTTCTGTATATTACAGGGGAACCAATTTCATAGCCAGGGAAGATATACTGATGCCCTGCAAAAATATTTGCTAGTAAGTATAGCACTAGAGATGTTTGCATCTTTAGGTTCCTTATAGCTGGGCTGTACTGTGATTTTGACAATTACTGACTTGTCCTTTTTTTTTTTTAAAGGCAAAGAATAACTTGAAAGACATTCCTACCTCCAAAGGCAGAAATCTTCTTTCAGCATGTTCTCTTAATTTGATGTCTTGTTATCTGAAAACTGGACAGTATGACGAGTGCATAAAGGAAGGTACAGAGGTATGGCTTCCTTTGTTTTGCTCTCGGCTCAGATACTTGTTGTGCTTTAATTGCTGAAATCATCATGACATATTCTTGTGCCTGTCTGTTTTAGCACTTGCTCTTGGAGACTTACATTGAGTGTCTGCTGTTTGTTATGGAAAATGATTAATGCTGCCTGAAATCTTACTGTGATGTGTATTGCTCCAGGTTTTGGCATATGACAGGAGCAACATCAAGGCCCTCTACCGCCGTGGTCAAGCCTATAAAGCATTGGGACAATTTGAAGTTAGTTGACTTAGTTGACTTATGGTTGGTTGCAAATGCAAGTTTGATTCCCTTTATTGTTTTAACATAGTGCATGTGTTGTTGGGTCAGAGTGCTGTTTCAGACTTGAGTAAAGCTCATGAAGTTTCTCCTGATGATGAAACAATTGCAGATGTTTTAAGGTATCTAATTTTCACTTAAGACAACCCTTTAGTCTAAAAATTCAAAGATTGTGTCATATAACCTCATAAACTAATCTTCCCTACTGTGTAAGTTCTTGTTGACTTTGCTTTACTTCTCAAAGCTTTTAGAAATTGAGTTTTAAGTCTGCGCTGCTTACTCATGCAGAGATGCTAAGGAAAATCTGATGAAAGAAGGTCATGCTCAAAAATCAAGAGGTATGTAGATTTTCCATCAACAATTAGTAGGAATGTAGATTGAACAGGCCCATTTATATTAGTTTTTCAATCTGGTGGAGTCTCAAAATTCAGAAATAGCCATAACTCTTGTAATTTCTTTGTGCTAAGATTATGTTCATTTCTATTGTGTTGAGGCTTGATTTTCCTTTCCATTTTGTAGGGTTGATTATTGAGGAAATAGCCGACGAAGAGCCAACCAGCTCATCTGCAAGCCATGATAGTGCTCCTGCAGAATCGTCTTTCACCAAACCACAAGAAACCAGTGGCCACTCTCAGAATCAACCTGATGTCCCTGGGCGTCCTCATTCAACAAGTTCAGAGTATTTGCAGGCATTAAAAGATGATCCAGAATCTATCAGGTATATTTAGCTGCATGACAATTTAATTAGACAGAAATAGTCCTCTATCAAATTAGCACCGGAAGTTATGCAGTGCTAAAATTGAAAACTATGACGTGACAATGTCAGGGAACCTGAATACAACAAGGGCTGTGTGCATTCACTCTTTCTTTCTTTTTTCTTTTGTCTATGTTGGTTGTGGCGAAGCTGGAAAGTGTACACAATTTGCCTGATATTCGTTTCTTTCCAGAGGAAAAGTTTCATCTGTATAAAAGTTAGAATTGTCTCTTGGACTCCTTTTTATTTGTTCTTGAAGAAAAAAAAGACAATAAAGTGCAGGGCTGGCCTTCGGACATTTTTCATGCAGATTGGATAATTACTTAACATTCTTTGTGCTCTATACTATGTTCAGTTCAATTTTCATATGCATTTGGCTGTATCTGCATTGGCACATTTGATCGTTATTCTGCTTGTAACAAGTATCTTTTGATGTCATCATTCTGCATCTTGATTTGCTTGAGGCTTTATAATGCATGGGCATGTTCAACATTAAATAGATATTGCATTTTCTTGATTTCATACTGTAAATTAAATACATAATTACTATTTCCTGATTGTCAGCCTTTTGTTGTTTTGCATTGGAATACAGATCCTTCCAAAACCTTATTTCTCAAACAGATCCTGAAACCCTAGCTGCTATGGGTAATGGGAAAGCTGAAGGTGTAACTCCCGATATGATCAGGACTGCCTCGAGTGTTATTGGCAAAATGCCTCCTGAAGAACTTCAAAGGATGATTAAACTAGCTTCCTCCTTCCAAGGAGGTAACCCAATTTTAAATAGAGGATCAATGCCAACTGATGTGAGTCCTGACATGCTCAAGATGGCATCAGAAATGATGAGCAAGATGTCACCTGAAGATTTCCAACAGATGTCTGAAATGGCATCTTCTTTGAAAGGGGTTGATGGAGCATCATCATCTGCAGCTTCTAGTGGCTATAGATCAGATTACCAGTCAAAAACTCGAGATACTCAAAACAATGTGATTGTTAGTGACAATGCCAGTGAAAGTAGTACTTCCCAAGAGTTCCTGAGTTCAAGTAGCTTTCAGTCGAGTATGCCAAGCTCAAGTACTGATCTGCAAGAACAAATGAGAAACCAAATGAAGGATCCAGCTATGCGGCAGGTGATTAACTTATTTCCTATGGAACAAATTGTCATCGAGATCAATGACATCTTATTCATACATCTTTCCTTTCCGAAACTAGTCTTTCCTGAAATTTGCTGTCTATATCTAAAAAATGCATCATACTTATATTTAGCAGGTTTTGTCTGTTTACTTCCTGGAATTTCGTTTATGTTTGTGTATGGAATTTAGCAGGTTTTGTCTGTTTACTTGGTGGAAGTTTGGTTATGTTTGCATATGTAGAATATTTATCTGTTGCTTAATTGTTTCATTTCCATGATTTCCTGGCAGATGTTTTCGTCAATGATTAAAAATATGAACCCAGACATGATGGCAAGCATGAGTGAACAATTTGGACTAAAGCTTTCTCGCGATGATGCTGCAAAAGCTCAACAAGCCATGTCATCTTTGTCACCAGAAGACTTGGATAAAATGGTAACTCTCGCTTTGAGATTGGCTGTATATAAATCGTTACATTTTCCTTTGCCTTCTTGCTTTTAACTTTTTCAGGCCATTCGTTATCATGCTTATTTCTTCTGGATGTACCCTCTAAATATTGAACAACTCTCATTGCAGATGAGGTGGGCGGATAGGTTGCAACGAGGAGTGGAAGGGGCTAAGAAGGCAAAGAATTGGCTTCTGGGAAGACCCGGTATGATTTTGGCAATCCTCATGCTTCTTTTGGCAGTCTTCCTCCACTGGTTGGGGTATATTGGTAAGTAGATTGGGGCTGCCAACTACCAGTATCAGCAGAGTGACAAATGATCTTCAAACTAACAACACAACGGGTTGATTAATCTTCATTGGTCCTTAATTCTCCCTGGACCTAAGATACCTACCTATATGCCAACAGTGTGGAGGTGCATTCGGTGGATCCTAGACATCATCCTCTGTTTGTTTTTGTAATTTGCTAGCCTCTAAAATTCACTCTTTTTTATTATTATTTTATGTTCATTGTCAAATTCTTTCGTTTGTAACTTAGAATAATGATTGAAGGGAGAACCAAGTGTTCCAACCCTTGTTTACTGGAACATTCTATGAGTAAAAGTGCCACAAGTAATTCTAGTGCTTAAGATGAAAATAATACTGATTCTATAAATTTTTGGCTTAGAACGACCATGTGTAGTTGAATATTCAAAGTGCATACATTTGCAGCAAATGCTCATCCCTAAAAGGATTCTACATATTGTTTTTGGATTACACATTATTTTCACCTTATTTATACTGACTTGCTTGATCATCAAAACATTTTTCAATCACTTTTTTATCTTATATATATCACATCAAAAAAAAAGTGTTACAGTATTTTTAAACAAAATTATCTCAAATAATTTACTATCCAAACACACGAGATTAGAGCTAATGCAGCGCTTATGGTTCCATGTCACTAAGTGATCCATGTTGCTTTGACAGAACTTCATTCTTGTATCGTCAAACCATCACTCAATAATATAGTACCAATATTTATTTGATTCCAAAGTCAATGCAGTGTCTATTTTCTCCACAACAAATTTAACTAACTAGCCCGCCATTACTTCTTGAAGATCATTGGCATGAGCAATGCCAGTATCTATAATCACTGTGTAAAATTACTGTCATTGTTGAGCCAGCTGCAGGCCATTTCGGACTAAATGCTTGAAAAGAGCCTGGTCAAAGGTGAAATCAATGTTGGACGCTCCAACGTTGGAGGCAGCCAAGGTCACATCAGAATGCTTCTTTAGCTCGTGGCCACGGCTGAATTGCTTCATCCATGATCCAGTTTCCGTCGACCAGTTTGGTTCTTTCGGCAAAAGCATGTTTTTTAAAGGGATCAGCCGCCTTTCCTAAGCCGACATCATTTGGCATTATATTGTTCGAGTGTTTGCTTTGTCATGTATGACGAGGAAAATCAAAATGAAATAGAACAACAGAGCAAAAAGTTGTGGGCTTGTGAGATCCAAGGCCACAGTTTCTCTGTCCGAAAAAGATGGTATAGCCACCATTTGACAATGAATCATCTGTTTCGATCAACTGCTTTTACACTCTGTATTGTTAAGAAACACTTCACCTTTTTTAAGGGGGAGGGTAGGATATAAGAAATTGAGAGAAGGAAGAGGAGAATAAAACTCGAGAATTTTAATTCATGGAGTCTCAATCTTAATCACCAACCTAATGCCTATTTGACAAGAAACACTTCACTTACATCTTATGTCCCAAAAAAAAAAGAGAGAGAGACTTGTTAAGAAATGATGTAGTAACATTTTTCTAAAATAACCATTAAAATGGTAAAATAACGAGCTCCATGAACCTTTTATATGGTTTTTGATCGAAGGGGTTACATTGCTTTCAGGTTTTGTTTACATGGACACGTCACACAAAAAATTTAAATTCAACATTTATGATTTATGTGGTTGTTTGGTATGAATATTTCTTCCTTTTCCTGTTCTCCTTCCTTCGCCTTTTTATCATCGTGTGCGTGTGCAGAATCTACGATACTCACTCAAGAAAATATTAAATGAATCATATACAACACGTGATATAATATTAATCATCTATCATCAAGTGATGACAATGGATCATTCTTTGTCTGATCCGCAACAATACCTTATATTCATTACACAAGAAATGACTCGCTATTATTACTTGATGACTTAATAGTTTATAGTATATATATTTTTCCTCCTCCACGGTTCACAATGGCAGCATACTGGTATTTTTCGAGTAAATTTCATTTTTATGGTTGAAACAAATAAAACTCCTATAAAGATAAGGCTAGAGATCGAAGCCTTAGGCGGCACTTTTACTTTGTCATCGGACCACCAACCCCTACACTTAAGCTTTACAAAGATTACACCAAATTGACTTTCTCTACAAAGATAATACTAAACTGACTTTCCTCCACACCCACCAAACTTTCTTCCACTCTCATATTTACTCAGGAAATTGAAAGTCCTAAATTTTTGGACAAAGAGCCAAAATCTCTATTAGTGCTATCCATATGCTCTTGGTGTTAATTCGACCTACTTGTGTACTTGAGACTTTATTTGACTACAACTAGTTTTTAACTGCATGGCGGAACTAGAAAATTTTTAGTTTGAACTCTGAGGGGGCGTAATATATACACGTAAACTGTGGAGTCAATATAAATATTTTAAAAAGTTTTAGGGGACAAATTAAGTTATCTGCGGTAATTTTTTTTAATACGTGTAGATGCACGTCAGGTAATTCAATTTTAAATTTTAAATCTATTTTTTGTATAAGTCACATATATTTACATTCACTATATTAATAGTGGGTAAAAACTTAATCCTAACTTAATATATATACATATATAAGAAATTTTGAAAATTTTTCAAACTCTTAAGAGGAGAAAGCATGACTTTCTAGAACATAGCAGGGCAAATAGCCAAATATATAAAGGAAACTTTAAAAATTCTCAAAATTTAACGGAGTACTTTTTTTTTTTTTGGTCAAAATTTAATGAAGTACAAGGTATTCATTTCTAGAAATTGGGGGCGGTAACCCCTCCCTGCCGCCGCCCGCTTAGTTTCGCCATTGACTATATAGGACTGAAAATAATTCCGCCTAAATTTCGAAAACTAGTCATTAAACATCAGTAATGCAAGATTACCAGGAGTCAAACATGGAACTTATTAATTTCTCCAAGTATTAAATTGTCATTAGATGTTTTGCTATGACCTTTCCCACCTGATCAAATCTAATCATCGACAACGGTTTAATTCCGCAAAAGTATTAGATGTCGTGTGGAAACACAATCTAATATTTTTCAAGAAAATGAGCTGTCACTAATTCAGGATTAATTGCTAAGCAACAACCCGTGAAAATTCTTTTCTTTTTTGTAAAATTTTCTCTTCAGCTCCTTGACACGCATTGGGAAACATACATAGTATAGAATTAATATTTATTTTTACCAAAAAAAAAGAATTAATATTTGCATATGGCATACTATTGAGATCGTGTGAATTGAAATTAATCTTTTAATTTGGAAAACATAAATTTGTTTCTCAACATTTTAATTCCTAACAACTTTTCTGGCCATTTCTTGTTACAGTTGTGACCAAAAAAATACATCCCAAGATGATTATTCTGATCGCCCTTCGGGGTTCGGTTCCGTGGTTGTAGTTCTAGTTGGGGGAGAGCCACGTCCAGGGATCGAGTCCCCGGGTTTACCTGGTCGGTGATGTTGGGCAGCCTCTCCCGGCCACACAGTGAGGAATTAGTTGGGCCGTACGGTATTACTAATCTATGGGCCCAGATACCCACTGTGTTGACAAAAAAAAAAAAAAAAGATGATTATTCTGATAATTTCATTTGGTCCCTTTTTGCTTTTGTGTTTTAACAAAATTCTTACTCTTTGGACCGCCGTGGTCGAATAATCTTGGACAAAATGTAAATGCTACAAAAACAAAGTGAATCAAGTAAATAGCAATATGATTGGAAATTAGAGGGAAATAAATAGCACTAATTTGTCAGTACTAACTGAAAAAAATTACTTCTAGAGAGAATGGCATAAGTTCTTTTTTTTATTAAAAAAAATAGGGGCTTGCCCTCAAATTTTGATCAAATCTATGGATTTCTCTTATATTGTATTTTTGGGGGAATAATAAGAAATACGGTTGCCCCCATTTCTGGTGACTTCTCTCGAAAAACAAAAGAAAAACGAATGGAAAATGGGAATATGGTTGCTGACTTAGTGATTATCATGATGGTAATTAGATGACCAATTCAACGCCTTTTGTTTGTGGCAATCCTTGAAATTCCAGCCACTGATGGCAACACTTAAAAAGAGACTGCAGTTGATAGCTGGATCATATAATTAGAATTTGAAAAAAGAAGAAGTACTTCATGCTTAGACACTACAAGATTGAAAATGAACAAATTCTAGAACAAGTATACCAAATGTTTTCTTTAAAAACGGAGGTGGCTACCTTGACTTTTTTTAACAAATTCACAGCCTAATAGGGCCAATGAAATCAAAATTTCAGCTCCAATATTATGGTCACGTCCCTAACCATTAAAACATCCCTAATTTGTCTCCAACAAAAATTTTCAAGTTGGAAACAAAAACTAATTCTTCTCGAAGGAAATACTATCTAGTTTATTCTTCATGGCGAACAAGACTAGCTCTTGCTCGAGCTCAATGTAATGAAAAATTTCCCCAAATTTTAAAATATTACGATGATCTCTCCTAAAATTTCTTAAATTTTAAACCACTCTTATAGTTTGCAAGGATAATAGAGAGGGACGTCATCGCAATTGAGAGCCTAAACAATTTTACAAGGCCAAGAATACCAAGTTAACAACATTCATATGCGGGAATTTTGTAATAGTTGTCGTACAGGCAATATTATGGCAAGAAAAGATACCAATTTACATAAATTTTTCGCGTTTTATACCTTGTTCATTTTTTGTGCACTTATGAGATAATAATAGTGGACTTCAGCTAATCTTGATGAATTGGTATCCTTATTAATTACACGATCAAGATTAAATTGTGTACTAATAATCTTTTTTATTTTTCAACAAATACATACCAATTGACAAATCCTCCAACAAATACATACCCTAAATCGATCCATTGTAAATATGGTAAAACTCAAGGAGCTCATTGTAATAAACGCAGTTTCCATGGTTCATTGGAATGGTCCCATTAATGTCGAACTCGAACCCACAAGCAGACTTCAGTTGCGTGACCGGTCAAAATCACATAATATAAGAACTAACTTCCAAAATCGTGATATCTATGCGTTAAATTCGCACTTGCGTGTTTCTTCTTTTATCTGTCTTTCGTCTGGCCCTCAAATGTCTCCCTCCGCACACCTGCTGACGCGTCTCCCACTTGTCCTCCCAATTTGTTTCTTGCCACTGTAACTCAAGCACTAATTGAAATATCTTCCTATAATTGAAGATTCAGGTTGCTATAATTCTCCATCCACAAGATTTTCCCCCTATTTTCTCCGCTTCTAGCCAAATTTAACGTCATCTCCTCTTCCTATTTTAATGCTTTCTGGAATTTGCCCCCATAAATCTGATCTCTTTTAAGAACCCATCATTTTTTTCCCCTTAGATGGGCTTAAGCATGGCTTAGGTCGAAAACCCAGATTAAGAAAAGGAGAAGAAACAAAAACCCATTTGGATTTTGCCTTGGGGTGAAGAATCGTTTTGTCTTTTTTTTTTTTTCCTTCCTTTGATTGTAGTGAGTTGACTCAGTGGTAGAGAGAGATGGCGACGGCGACGACGATGGCTCAGCATGTTATGATTGAGTCGCCCACGATGAATAGGAGGCAACCGTTGTTACCGGGTGGCTCTGCGGCTGCGGCGGCTGCGACTGCGGCGGTGAAGGACGAGAGGGAGTGCCCGAGTGGGAGGACGATAGGGGAAGTTGCAGGTGTGACTACGGCGGAGTGCGCCGCCGTGTGCTGCTGCTGTCCATGCGCGGTGATGCACCTGCTCATCTTGGCCGTCTATAAAGTTCCCAAGGGGCTGTGTAAAAAGGCCTGGAAGAAAAATAAGAGGAAAAGATTATTAAAGAAAAAGAAGAAGAATTTGGAGGAAAATAAAAGTGGGCCGAATGGCACTCATCATCATGATGATGATGAATCATCATCTGACGATTATGATGATAATCAGAAGGGCGTTGGTGTAATGGACGCCGTTGATCTTGATTCTGAAATGTGGGACCGGTTTTACGGGGCTGGGTTTTGGAGAAGTCATTCTCAAAGGGAAGATTAATTGATTAATGATTTTTTTTCCCCCAAGATTTTTCCCTTTTTCTTTGAGAGGTAAATTTTGGGGTTTTTTTTCCGCAAAAAAAAAAGGTAAGGGGATTTTTGGGATGATGAAAAATGAGTAGTTGGCTCAAAAAAAAAAAAAGAAAAAGAAAAAAAGAGTAGTTGAGAAAGGGATTTGATTGTGATTGATCAAAGATGAGTGGTGGTAGGCGGTTGTGATTTTGTTTGGAGTTCTGAATTTTGATTGATCACTTGTTTTTCTTCAAGGTATGCAATGTATAGGCAACAGGCCAAAAACTTGAAATGTTACGTATATATGGCAACTGTAAAGAGTGAACCGAAAGGTCTTCAAAGGTATTTTCTGTCTTCTTGTTTTATGTAGTGAATGAAGGGCTTCTTTTGCTCTCCATCAAAAATTCAAAATGCATCTCTTATCCAAAATCTTGCTTTGACATTTTCATTTTCTTTCTCAAGTGCCTTTTAGGTATTTCGAGCTTTTTTTTCTGCCAATTTTGATTACGTTTGAGCATGTTGATATCTTATAAAAATTCAACTAGACATCCAAATTATGAAGTTTGATACTCTATTGAAGTGTGAAAATGTGTAGCCTATGCATTTTCTTCTTGATTTAGACACCCTGCTACTATTGGTGGTTTTTTTTTTTTTTTTTTTTTTTGGTGACAATCTTTTTGCTAGTTTTAGGTCAAAGGGTTTTCGATATCTCTGATGTTTCATCTTTAATTTACTAGGACTCATTCTTGCTCCTTTTCTGCATTGAGGTAATCCCAAGGTGCAGAGACAATTGCAGTAGGCTATGATTATGAGAATATGATTCTTGAAGCTGTAATTTCTTCTATTGGGGTGGCTCCAAATTTTGTAGTGGATGCTGTTTTGGGGATCTGCCTGTCAAGTTTTCCCATTGGAATAGGGTGGTTAATTGACTAACAAGACATAGATAACAAAGGATCCCCCCTTTTAGTAGTAGAAATCTGTCTATGCTAAACATTTGCAGCAAGGGCTTTTGCTTTTGTTGTGGACTTTGTGTCTGTTCTTTGTTGTATCTTTCTTATTTTCAAGTTGCTAAATTGAAAACATGAAAATTTATACCCAAAACTTGTATTGATCAATCCATTGTAGGCTTGCCTAGCCCTGGGAGTATTGCAACTCGATCAAGAGTTATTTGATCAATAAAGTGTAGAAATTTAGCCGTTTGATATGAGTGGAATAATCACTTTCTAGTGCTGCTAAATTATAATCTTTAATTTGTGATTTTGGTACATGGGGAGATTTTGAGTGCTTGTTATTAGTCTTTTAACTAGGGTAGAATCCTGTGTTGCAATAGAGTAATTAAAGTTGCGATTAATGAATTTGTAATGTTCATTTAAGAAGAAAGTTGACCTATTTTTTGAATATGACGAAATCATTAGTCATAATAAGTAGATGTGCTTTAATTGTAAATTCACAGCCAAATATAGCATGGAGCTCTATTTGGATTTGCCTGTTTTCAATTATAATATTACAGTAATACATAAACATGTACAACTCAAAAAAATCTCAAAAAAAAAATTCATATACAATGTTACAGTAATTTTTTTTTAAAAACACACCCAAAAACAGCTAATCCAAACGAATTGAAGACAGTACTCCCACAAGGTCAATAATTGAAATGTTAAGAGTTTCTAAATGGTACAAGTCAAATTTCTGATACACCAAAACAAGCGTGATAAACTTGTATCTTTTCAAGTAAACCTTTTACATGCAAAAAAAAAATGTTGTGATGTAAGAACCTAATTCACAAGATTAGAGAGCATCCATCGTATGGCCTGGATGAATGTATAGATTACCTTCAGGTGGTTGCATTGCATGCCATACGTGGATGGTACCAATACCATCAACTGTATTGGTGATTATCATAGGAAGTTTAGGATGAAAACACACACCTGAAGCATTGTGGCCTTCGTCAAGCATCTGGAGACAACTTTTGTCATGATCATCCACAGCTGATAATAAGACAGAAAAAACGAGATCAGAATTGTGTATCTGTATTCAGAATGTCATTATGAGTATATGGGGACATGAAGAGCAAATATTAGCACTGCAATCATCAGTGAGTGGATAAACCTCTGCTTCCACCAAAAAAAGAAGTCGAACGACTATACAAATGCAGATTCCCAATTTTTTTTTTTTGTTTTTTTAAAGAAAAGAAGGTGCAATCCAATGATATGATATCATACATAATAATCCATTGATATCATATCATACATGACAAATGGCTCCTCCACTAATTCTCATTGATTGTGTCTTAATTCTAACAGATGATTGATTAGCTTTGTAATAAAAGCAGTTTGTTTCTTCAGTGACAAATAAATGCACAAGAAAGCATAAATAGTCACTTTAAGGGTAAGAATGTAATTGCAAGTACTTACTAGGAGGCTCCCATGTATTAAATTGTTGTACAATCTGCTCAACCAAGTCAAGATACCAAATGTCAGACCACCAAATTGCCCTTCCATGGGGCAGATGAAAATTGTCAACAATTATCCCATAACTCCTTTTTACATATGCATGGAAGATTTTGTCTTCTGGGTTTATTGATTGTTCTCCCCAACTTTTTTTTTGTGTTCTCATGACTTCTTTCTTTTTTTCTCGTCTTCCTTTGGCAAGATTTTAATTGCATATCACACGGAACTGGAAAAAGGTAAAAGGGTTTGAAAGCTATTTTGAATTATGTATAGTTGTATGCCGCTGTATTGTCACTATAGTAGCTGTCTATTATTGCACTTGTGACAAAAAAGTCATGGCTGAAATTTAGGATTAAGGTGTTGGAATGAGGACTTTTAGTAGTAGAGATTTTGAAATGAATGGATCCTTTTACCAAGTCAATCCACAATTCCATATTGAATGATGATAGTCTTCTAGAAATTTTAAAAACAAAAAAAAAAGGATCAATTAATCACCGTATTGGTAACTCAAAAACTCCATTGAAAGATGGAAGCAAGAAGAAAGCTCTTGTCCAACTTGTTTTTTTTTTTTTTGGAAAAAATTGGATGTTGTTTTAGTTACTTCTGCAATTTTTAATAATTTGGTTTACCAAGATTTCATGTTAGTTTTCATAAAACATGTTCCAAGGAAAAAAAAAATTTACTTGGGACACCCACATAATTAGGAATATATATCTCTTTTTCACTTTTATTAACCGGTAAGGGAAAGACATTATGTTGATCTCCAATGAAGATGAAAATCACTTACAAAAAGTGACAGAGACCAAGATATCGATGACAATCAGTTCATCCAAATGATTTCAAAGAAAGCCAGAAAAAGAAAGCCGTACTCAGAAAATGGCAACAAGAAAAAAAAAATTCATAATGTGGCAGAACCCTGCTGGTCTCACCAACAACTTTTTGGAACCTATAGTGCCCTGTTAAGAAGTTCTAGCCATGATTGCTTCTATTGGTGTGTATATATATATATATATATATCCAATATAAATCCTATTACAAATTTCATACCTTCCCATTTTGAAAATTTTGGACATTCAATGTGATGATTTGCTGTGCACATGAAATGCAATGTACTCACAACGCAGTGTGCTTATGTTTTTTAGATTATGCATTAGTTTCATATATAATTTTTGGTTTTACATTTCCTTGTTTATTAGGAGTAATCTTCTCCTCTTTGCTAAATAGTACGTGCAATTCCTATAGCAGAGAGAATCTTGTCTTGTCCGATATTTCATTCCTCATTCTAATCGTTTTTCGGCTATTTTTTGGTATATCATATGTTCCTTTTCTTCCCTTTGGACTACTTTGTTTTTTCTTTCGTGGTTTTTGGGGGAGTGGTTTCACTTTCAAATCAAAGGGGAAAAAAAAAACTAGTGAACTTTTCCGTTTGAGGTCAGCTGTACAGTTGGATTTGAGGTCTTAGTTTTGAAGATTTTAAGACTAGTATAGTTCAATTTTTTTTTACCTTCTTTTATTATATTTTCTTTTCTTCCAATACATTTGTATGAGACAAACCAAAATATAGGGTGTGTTTGGCATCCTTATTTTTTTAGCTTTTTTTAATAGACAAAATTTTTAAATAATTTTATCTATAGCAATCCTCTAAAATCACACACAATTTTGAAAATACACATTTCAAAATACTCAAAAAACACACACCCATTTTCCTCTTTTACTTCTACCATTCCTAACCATTTACACTTTCATCACTGCCGCCCCCATATTACCCTCCCACCACCACTACCAACATCGGCGCGAGCACTTCGCCCTCCCTTTGTTTTCCCTTCTCTCCCTCCCTCTCCTTCTCCCTCTTTTCCCTTCTCCTCCTTTCCTTCCTCCTTTTTCTCTTTTCTCTCCCTCCCTTCTCCTTCCCCCGTTACCCTCTCTCCCTCCTCTCCCTTTATCCAGCACGCCTCCTTCTCTCCCTTTTATGTAGCTAGATCAATGAAGGAGAAGAGGGGGAAAGAGAGAGAAGGAGAGCGAGGGAGAGAGGTATAAGGAAAAAAAATGGTAGGGAGAGTGAAGTGCCAACGCCACCATTTGATGGTAGGGGGGAGGAAGAGGGTGGCAGTAGTGGGACTGAAGAAGGAAGTAGAGAGGAAAATGAAGAAAGGAAAGAAGGAGAAAAAAAGCAATAGAAGAAAAGAAAAATAAAAATATAAAAAAAATTTCACAAATTCCCCAAACACTCAAATACGAAAAAGTTTTTTAATAATGTTACAGTAAATTATAATAAAATTTGGTACAAACCCTCATAAAATACACTATCCAAACGCAGACAGAGAAATTAATGTACTCCCTCCGTTCCACTTTGATAGTCCAGTTTTTCTTTTTCGTCTGTCCCAAATTGTAGTCCAGTTTCCAATTGAAGAATGTAGTTGTATTTTAATTTTCCTAAAATACTCTTATTCAATGTAAGTTGTTGTTACTATAAACCTACTCTATTTAATGAGAGTTGATTCTTTTTTTACCATCAATTCAAGTTCCCATAAAGTTATACTCTAATTAATGTGAGGGTATTTTAGAAAAATAGCTACCTAAATTGATTGTTCCAACAAAGTTAACTACTTTTTCTTAAATTATGTGAAAAAACAACGAGAACTATCAAAGTGGGACGGAGGGAGTACTATTTAGCAACTACTCTTGACTTCTTCGGTGATACATTTTTGCCACTACTCTTTTATTCCTAAGCTTTCTGCAAGTCTTGCTTGAAATCGTCTCAAGTGGAAAACGCGCACTATTTCAAACTTAGTGTCCAATTATTCCTAAGCTTTCTGCAAGTCTTGTATGATTTCAAAACATCGTTTGAAATCTTGCCACTAATTGGTAAATGTTTGTTCTAATTGTTGTAGCCCGTCAAACATTCATCTTTTATGAATGTCGTTTGAATGTCACATGCATTTGAATAGGACACTTTTTTGGTAGAAATTCATAAGATGTTAAACCTTTCATTTGTTTGGTTCTAAAATATCTTACAAAAGAAAGAAAAATGAAGAGGGATTGAAAGTGGAACCAGAAGAATCATGATTTTATGTAACTAGTAAATTGGCTTCAATGCTATTCTTTCCATTTGTTACTGCAGTAAAAAAGCTTGAGAATGGCTCGAAAATTTTCACCCACATAACAGTTTCAATGCATTAACGTGCATAATCAGTGATGAAACACTGAAAATTCAGCTCCTATGCAAACTCCAGCGTAAAAGCTCTCATTTATTTCTGGTTCTTCTGTTTTTGGGCATTCTGACCACTTCGTGATGATTTGCTAAATAAGTAATGACATTTGTTTTTTTTAGCACTTTCATGTGATACTTTCAGATTTTGGAGTACATCCCTACAAAGCAAAATGAGCTTCAAATCAATTCAACCATTCTCCCCGTCTAATTTTGATAGTTATGTTTTTTTTTTCCACACAATTTAAGAAAAATTAGTTACCTTTATTGAAAAAATTAATCTAACATACTATTTTTCTAAAATATCCTCATATTAATATTTGGAGTATAACTAATCACTATCGTTCCGTTTGTATTAGTTGTTTTTTGTTGTGTTTTTGAAATATTTTACTATAATAGTGTATATGAAAAACTTTTACTATAAATATTTTTTAAAATATTTGATATATTATATGGATGAAATGTTTTTTGAGTTGTTTTTGTTTGTATATTATTGTAGTATTGTATTTGAAAAACTTATTTTTGAAAAATAAGTCAATCCAAACGAAGAATATCTTTACATTTTTTTGATTAGTGTAAGTGAGAGGTTCTGAATCTGAGATCTTTCATTTATACTCTCTATTCTATACCACCCGATTCATTCCTCTCTCTCTATGCCTTTACATTAATTACGATAACAATATTGATGGAAAGTTGCACCATTCAAGTCATGAATCATAACAATTATTGAATAAGATAAGTTATACCCACTGATAACAAAATATATTAAATTATGATATTTTAGAGAATTTAAAAGTTAATTATATTTTTCAACTAAAAGCGAATTATAATCTGGGACGAATAAAAAGAGGAAAACAAGAATATCAAAATGAGATGGTGAGAGTATTTATTTTGGATAAATCAAGAAAACAACGGCCTAATTACTTTAATTGAGCTCCAATCGTGGCATTCTTTCTAGGGCCCTTTTCGTGGTTTTTGGTCAAACGGTATTACTTTTTTCTTCTTTTAGTAAAAGTTGCCTCAAATTGTTCTCTTTTTCTTTTTTCTTTTTTTTTTTATTTTCAAACTTATCATGGCTTCAAAAAAGTTGATCCAAGTGAGTCCAAATTAGGAACAAGCATCGATGTACTTTTTGACAAGAGTTTCAGGATTTTAAACCTTTTAAAACGAAAACGCACTTTAATTTTCTTTAACTTTTCCAATAATCAATTTTTTAATATAGTGTACTAAAAAAAGAATATGAAATGAGAAAATTCTAATGTAATATAATCAATCAAGATTTTACTGGAGAAAAATGCGCATTCATTTGGACGTCATATTTCTTCATGTTTTTGAACCTATTTTTCCCTTTCCTTTTCCTAGAACATTTGGAATGATCAAAGTTAAAACAAAAAAAAAAAAAAGAAAAAATAAGCACTTTAGTAAATAATGGTTTTGCCTTTTTTATGCTAAAAATAAATATCTTCTGACAGCTACCATTGAAATTGGTGCTTTAGATCATATGGGATGACATTTGATCTACATTCCACACTCACACGGCATACCAGGACCTTGACTTCTCCATTTTGTTGCCAAAACACACAAATGACAAAACTGTGAAGTCTTGTGCGGTGTAAAAGATGCTACAAATTGGGCACTTATTAAAAGTTAAAAAAAAAATTTAAAAGTTGGGTATTTTAATGTTAATATATAGTCGAGGTGAGATACAAATGTAATAAAATATCTCTCATATGCATGTCACGGACATCTAAGGCCATGCTTGGATTGCTTGTTTCTGTCAGAAAATATTGTCGTTTTCCGTGATCACATTTCTCTATCACCTTTTTCTCTCACATATATCAAATCGCTACAGTAATTTTTCCATGAAAAATGATGGAAAATGCAATCCAAACACAACCTAAAATTTTCAATAATTTTTTTTTTTTGTTGTTAAAATTACATGATATTCTTTTTGGGTGATTATTTTATAATTTTTTTTATACAAAATGATTTTATTTTAAATTCTACAATAGATTCTACCGGCATGTCATTTTTTCTTTTTAAGTGGTCGAATCCCATTTTTATTGACATTCTCTCGAAGCAAAATTCTTTTTCAAGTATTGTTTCCACTAATTGTTACTTTGATGTTGTTAATCTCTTTTAGTTAAATTGCCAGTGTTGACCATTAATCAAAGGGGAGGAAAGTGCAACAAAAATATGAAAATGCAAATGACACCAAATGTTAGGGGCGTTTAGTACGTTTAACCCTTAAAAAAATTCCTCAAGAATAAACACAAAGTATAAACTGCGATAAATTCTTGAAATTACACCAACAAATATATATATGCCTATTCAATTGTTGAAACTTTTTTTTTGACCAATCATGGAGCTTTCAAATTATGATAAGAAAGTGTAAATTACTAAATTGAACTGATACTCTTGAATTATAAAGTGTTTTCTGGGTCAAAATTTATAGTTAATACTAAAAAGACTAAAGAATGGAGCAATCCGCAAGCAAGGCCATATATATTTGGATTTGGGTTTGGGTTTGGGTTGGAAGGGTATCATGTGAATTGATAGTGGACCACTTTTACAATAATAAACCAATTAGCCATTTTCGTGACTTGGTGGTCAGAAAATCCAAGACACCAAATCTAACATAGAACCATAATTATCACCAAAATTCGTCATTTCCAAAGCCTAAAATAGGCAAATGGTGCCAAATCAACTACCCAAAAATAGAGTTTACGGCGACAAGTGAACCTTCCCGTTGAAACTTGAAAGATGTAAACACGCATGCCCCTAAAAGGCATTACATAATACATATGGCATTGATTGGATTGTATCTTCGTGGAAAATATATTTTGTTTTTTATTTTAAAAATTTCTTTTTACATATTTTTAATAATATTTTTGTATCACATATATTATATCACAAGTTCGTTTGGATTGGGGGATTTGGTGGATGATTTAAAATCCTCTCAAATCTTCTAATTATTTGAATTACTTAAGAGGTATTTGAATTTGTAATTCATCAATTATTTTAGTGTTTAAAATATATTAAAATTATCGATAAATTACAAACTAAAATATGTACTGCATAAATTTTCTAAACAATTAGTCGGATTTGAGAAGATTTTAAATCCTTTATTGAATCTCTCAATCCAAACGTAATCTTAAAAATTTTCGAGAAATGAAATTCGAAAGTACTCGAATCTTGTCAACAAAAGTACTCAAAATACACCAATCCCTACTCTAAAAGCCTCAATTATTGTAGCTATGAAATAAAATATTGAAAGTGAAACAACTAACTTTTCTTCTAAATTAGTGAAAAGACACCAAATCCTCACCCTAATACAGTGATTATTAACTAATCTATGATATTTGACAGCAAACCTTACCTTAAAATCCCATAAATAAGGTCAAATCCCAATCTCTAAATTACATTTGGACGGTGGAAAATACACAATAATACAGCAAAGCAGAATCAGAATCAGAATCTGTTTATCCATTAGCACAATCCTACTTTTTTTCAAATATCCAACTTTCAACTTTTTCTTTTTGAAAAATTTTGAAAAAAGAAAAAAGAAACTTTTTCCCCCAAACTATAGAAAATTCAAAGAGATGAGATATCTAAGCCACGTGTTGCAACATTGGCTAGCAGAAGACCGAGCTGCGGTCACCTCTTTGGCTCTCTCCTGAGTCCTTCCCTGCTAAGCTGGTCTGTGTGGGCTCAGTCATCAGTCATCACCGTCCATAAGAAGAAGTGGTTAATCCCACTCCCAAAAAAAAAAAAAAAAGAAGAAGGAAAAGTAAAAAGAAAAAGAAAAACCCATCAAGAATTCTACTGTAATTTCTACCAATAAATCATCCAGAAGGGAGAGACTCTACAAAGTCTTCGTTCCCTTTTTCCTCTTCTTCTTACTCTTGCCCTCCAAAATATATACCGTTCCCACTTCATCTAGATAATCTCATCATAATCTTTTAGGCCTGGTATATATATCTCTTGAATAAAGGTAAAATTTTGAATCAGTATTTTGGGTTTTGATTAGTTTTGATCTGCCAGATTAGGTCACTTTTCTACTCTGAGGTGAGTTTTAAAATTTTTTTGGGTGGATTTGGTGAATTCTAACCAGTTTGCTTAGTGGGCACTTGTTAAATTGCTTATCCATTTCGATTTTTGGATTTATATCCTTTGCTGGTCTGGACCTGAGCTTTATATATTTATTCTTCTCTTTTTAAGCTGTGGGGTTTTTTATTTTCTGTTCTGGGTTTTGCCTGGAATTTGTATCACAGGGCTAGATTGTAAATTGATTACAATAAAGCTTCCTTTTTCTCCCATTTGCAGTCTTCTAGTTTATGAATAATTGGCTGAAGAATGTTAGTTCACGTGAAAATACAGCCAGTTTCTCTTTTTCTTTTGTTTTTGGGAACCAATAGGCATTGGAACAAAAGGAACCATACAGGCCTTCAATAAACTGCCACTTGTTCTTTTGATAATCGAACCCTTTGCTTAATTTTGACTAGCAATTTTGTAAAGTTGGTATCTTTTAAAGTAGGGTTAGTCCACCTTTGGTTTCTCTTAATTCAGTGAGGTGTTCTTTTTGTGAGCTGCTATATTTGTCTGTGTAGACGAGACATTAATTTTTTTAGGCACTTATCTATTGTATGTCCAATACATTGTTGAGATTTTAATCTAATAATAAGAAGGAAAAGTTTTTTGCAACCCGGGAGTTACTTTTTTAAGTAGTTTAATTCTAAAGATTGCAACTTTTTTGCAGATGGAAGAGGGTAAAGCACCCGAGAGTCATTTGACATCAGCGGCAGCTTTCGTGGAAGGTGGAATTCAGGATGCCTGTGATGATACTTGCAGCATATGCCTTGAAGAATTTGTTGAAAGTGATCCTTCGACTGTATGTACATATTGATGAGGCATTTGCGTGCTCAATTGAAATTGTGATTGTAACTCTGTCCAACTAGGTGACGTTTGATTATGTTTCTGTTGCAGGTGACAAATTGCAAGCATGAATTTCATCTTCAATGTGTTCTTGAATGGTACTCTCTTAATCTGTTAAAGAAAAATCTTATCTTGAAGTTGGTTGCTTTTAATAACTTTAAAGATGTCTTCAACGCTCAAAAATCATACATTTTTATAGCAGACATGCTGTTTCTCTCATGTGAAGTAAATGATAATTATTTGTTGAACTTGAGGTCTTTTTTGGGTCTAATCATTATTGCATTAGTAAATAGACTGATAGCCTACCCTTCTGAACATTTGACCTTTCTATCTTCGTTAAACGAGATTTGATAGTATGCTTCTAAGGGTGTGATATGTTTGGGTCAAAGATGATGATGTTTCTCATTCTTTAACAATATGCATTTGTGGATTGACGGAAATGCAGCATTAACTGAAAGATATTTATTTTAAGCCTGAGGCTTCAGAATGCTTTATTCTATTCTCTAATTCTGTGCTCTTTGTTTGGTAGTAATTTGAGGGGGATACCATCCTACATAATATGATGCCATCCATTAGAACTTATTATGTATTTTATTACTTAAGTGTTGCCATAAAACTGCTTCAGTCTTTTCACTGCCATGGCGTTTGATGAAGATAGATAATACTTCTCTTTTAGGATCATTTTTTGTTTTGGCATTGGTAGGAAATTGTTCTTTCTGTCTGTAAATATAGAAATTGGAGTACTTTAACTAAATTAATTGAGAAGTGAATAAAAATGCAGGGGCTGCCATCAGTCCTCTTAAGAAGTTTGTAATCAGCCATGTTAAAAGTGGATTCCCCCTTTGTTTGCTTTTTTCCCCTGTTGCACAATACAAACTTGAGCAGCCAACATGGGGGAATAGATTAAGCAAGATATCTGGATATTGTGCACAGTAGAGCTTATTATGTAAAATTTCTGACATGTAGGAAAATGGATGTGTAGTCTACTCACATTCAAAGCAAGAAAGTACAGTGATTTTAGATGCATGTGACCATCTCCTGCCAATGACAAAAGTAAAAGCTCGCTAACCCTGTAATAGTGCCTATCCATTTAAAGACAATTCTCTCACTCTTTTCCACTTCCATTTCGTTTTTGGTCTTGTGGAAGGTTCTGATCTAAGTCGCTTGATCCTTTCTGCTTTGGTAATTTTTTTTGGAGAAAAGATTGATAAAAACTTTCCCTCAGATTCTATGCTTTTTTCTCCTTTTTTGCTTTCTTCCATCTTTTTGGATTATGGCAGTTCTCTCATCATAATGTTTCTGAACATTGTTGTTAGTATATTTCTGTGTCCCGTGGTATTTTTCTGTGGTTTTTTTGTTTTACTGATTCTTTTCTCAAGTGATGGATGATCTACCTTTGAACTAGAACATTTTGTTCATTGATTTTGTTTAAAGTTTCTCAAGTTGGTGGCAACCTAATATTGACCTTCTTTTTGGTAGAAGCTCATACTTTGCCTAGATTCGTGCCTCATGATTGACATAGAAAATGTGGGCCATTGTTATGCATAATTAGTGACTTTATCTTGTAGGTGTCAGAGAAGCTCCAAGTGCCCAATGTGTTGGCAGCCTATCAGTCTGAAGGACCCTGGCAGGTAAGTGCTCCCCTTCCATGGTCCTTTCTCTCAGTGAACCTACTATATTTCTGCCCATCCTCCATATTTTGTTACCTGGATAGAAGCAGTCATATTTTCTTGTTGGCAGCCAGGAACTCCTTGATGCTGTAGAGCATGAAAGAAATATCCGGATGAATCCACCTAGGAACACCACTATATTTCATCATCCGACTTTGGGGGATTTTGAGTTGCAGCATGTTTGTACTTTTTCAACTGTGGCTCCCTTTTTGCTCAGTTATTAAAATTTTCTTTTATACATCTATTTTTCATTTTGAAATTCCAGTTACCAGTTAGTGCAACTGAATCCGAGCTTGAAGAACGTATTATTCAGCATTTAGCTGCTGCTGCTGCCATGGGAAGGGCTCGTCATATTGCTAGGAGGGAAGGCCAGAGGAGTAGGTCATCAGCTCAAGGCCGTCCTCACTTTCTTGTGTTCTCTACTAATCCTAATGCCCCTCCTACGACGGCTGCTGCTTCGCCTCCACCTCTACAGGGTGTTGGGGGGAATGAACCTGCAGCTATGATAGCTGGTTCAGCATCTCCATTGCTCGCCATAGGAGGAGATTCTACGCAATTAATTCCACCTACTTCTGGCCAAGCGGATCAAGTGCCTGCTCCAGCATCAGGATCAAGCCCTGTTGCTAATCAGCATGTGCCATTGACAAATAGGTAGTGATATTTACGTTGATTTTAAGTTTTTCCTTAGCCCATTAGCATGAGAATGTATGGCAATTGCTTTATTATATTTCAACTTGTATTCTAGATACGATTCTATCTTCTGCTTTTCTTTTTATTCTGATGTCAAATTATCTTCTTTTAGGAGGTCTCCTAATCAATCTTCCCCTAGCAGTCAGGACAGAGCTGGGCCATCAGATTTCCAGTCTTTCTCTGAATCGTTAAAATCACGGTTTAGTGCAATGTCAATGAGGTAGAACAGAACGTTGCTATGTGCTACCGACAATTGCTAATTAGTTTCATAACAGTCTTTCAACTGATCTTTGCCAAATTCATTGTTATAGGTACAAAGAGTCTATCACCAAGAGCACAAGAGGTTGGAAGGAGAGATTTTTCTCGAGAAACAGTACGACACAGGACCTTAGTTCTGAAGGTAGAAGAGAAAGTGATCCAGGTATTGCTACTGTGACGGACCTGATGGGTCATCTAGAAACCAGAGATAGTAGAAGAAATACTATAGCTTCTGTATCAAATAGTGAAGAGGATAGCCCAACTTCTGGTCTGGCTGACCAGCAGCAACATGTGGATATATCAGCTAACCAGTCTTCATCTGAGGATGGTAGTCAAGCTCCATGTGCTGCAAGTTCTGCTTCAAATTAAATGTTGATTGAGAAGAATATCTACCATTGCACTTCATCTATGTGGTGAGTTTTTAATCTAATAGCCTGTGGTTTGACTTTTGTACCTGTTCTACTCTCCTATTGGTTAGCTTGTTCTTTCCTATTGTTTTCTATTTTTTTGTTTATTTATACCTTTTTCTTTTTTCTGAATGTCATTAGCAATCTTGGTGGAGGTTGATGTATGGGTGGTTTGATGGTGTTCTGAAGTAATATGCATTTTGCAGTATAGTTTATGATAAATTTGATAGGAAACAAGTTCAGAAGTTGTGGATAAAGCAATGTCTACAATACCAAGCAAGAGAAGCATGCCTGTGGTGTGTGTCTTGTTTACTAAGAGTATGTTGGAAACACAGTAGCGAATTTTGGTAGGACAGTGTAGGTTAATGGAATTCAGACCATTCATTTTAAATTAGTTTCCTTGCGCGTTTAGGATTTTGTACATCAGATCGATACATGGAAACTGGTATAATTTGTGGATTCATGTTATTGTTCTATGTCATTTGATCATATAGGTTTGACTCCTTGTAATGGTGAAAGCCATTTGACTTAGATCATGGTGTCGCATTTATATATCAGGTCATTGCGGTGTCTGTGTAGCTCCATAAGGACAAGTCTAAGATTGAACTGGAGTTCCTTGCATCTTTTTTTGGAGGGGAGGGCATTTGGGGGGGGGGGGGAGGGGGGAAGGTGTAGTAGAGCTTATGGTCTATCTTGCTGGTTGCTCTCTCGCCATTGAATGGTGCACTATCCCCATGAGAGGCTGGAATGGTCTTCTCCAATCAGTGGTTATATAAAAAACGTGGAAATTTCCACCTGTCTAAAAGTTTATTTTTTTTTTGAGCAGCTCTGTCTAAAAGTTGGAATGTGCTAAAGGCTTACGAACAGTCAATCCCTTGCAGTGAAAGTCTTAGGCCCCTAAATTGAAGGCCATGCACTTTGATTCTCAATAATTTTTATTTTGATAAGCTAAATTGCAGTTAGTAATTAGCCAAATGATGCAGGAATCAATGATTTTGAGATGATAAAATTATCTAATGAAATCTGATGGTAGATATAGTCTGGGTTCTGATCAGTGTTAATTGGACAACTGAACTGCCTGGATTTGGGCTGTCTAGGTGTTGCAAAAATATGGATAGCCGGAGTATGATGCATTGACATCGCCAGGGGTTTGCTTGAATTATGGATAGTCCTCTGTTTTAAAGAGTTGTGTTGCATTCCCTTGATAAATTTGCTGGTAATGGCTTTAACCAAACAAAAGACCTTGACATAAATTAAGCACTCCAAAAGGGGTCCTAATTTTGTTTTTCTTCGTTTTCCATTCTTACCTGATGACACAATTGCCACTGTCAGCTGCGCATGACAGCAGGCCTCCATGACTGCAACGTGCAACTTTTCCAAATCATTTACAAAAATTCCACAAAATTTGGTATCCAAGACTGGGAGACTGAAGAATAGACCAGCGAGAGTAATGAGGGAACAGATTGCAGAGCAGCTGCAGGTACCATGGAGAAGCAAAAATCGGTTAGTAGGGGAGAGAGGGAAGGGAAAGCAAGAGGAAACGGGGAGGAAGAGTCAAAGGAAGGGGAGCTGGTGAAGGGGTGGAGAGGGAGGGAGGAAGGACGAGCAGTGGATAAGATTGTGATTAGGAGGGAGAGAGAGCTGTGGGGTAAAGTTATTCTCCCCACCCCCTTTCTTGTTCTCTCTTTGTGGCTGCTGTACAGTCTTTGCCAATCTTTTTGATGCCATTACATTTTATTACCGTGGAGCATAGGTTATGTAAAGTCTTAAAGGGGGCTGGTTCAATTCTTCAAGCCTTTGAGGGGTTTATCTATAAATCCAATCAGACCTCAGGGGAGGTCAGTGCAAATTACTCTTAGTTTTATGTTTTACAGACGCCTCAGTTCTGTTTATATTCTTCCTATGCAGCTTTGGAAGGTTGTAACCTATGGAAATAGTTGCAGTCTGTAGACTGGCTACTTGAAGTTACAGATTCCTGATTTTTGTAGCTTGGTAAAAAATTTTCTGTGAATGATGTTCTATTTGTTTGGACATTGGTAAGGGCATAATCTTGTGAATTTTGTGTTCAGTGACCAGTGTCAGTTTTCCTCTCTCTCTCTCTCTCTTGTTCTCTCTCTGTGGCTGCTGTACAGTCTTTGCCAATCTTTTTGATGCCATTACATTTTATCAAGGGCAAGCATAAATGTGTGAAGCCTTAATGGAGGCTGGTTCAGTTCTTCAAGCCTTTGAGGGGTTTATCTTTTAATCCAATCAGACCTCAAGGGAGGTCAGTGCAATTTACTCTTAGTTTTGTGTTTTGCAGAGGCCTTAGTTTTGTTTATATTCTTCCTATGCAACTTTGGAGGTTGTGACCTGTGAAAATAGTTGCAGTCTGCAGACTGGTTACTTGAAGTTAACAGATTCCTGACTTCTGTAGCTTGATAGAAACTTTTCTGTGAATGATGCTCAATTTATATGGACATTTGTATGGAAGCATTTTCCTGCACCAGTCGAGGTTAAATTTATTCATAATCTTGTGAATTTTGTATCCAGTGTCAGGTGTAGAAGCATTTTCATGCATCAATGGAGGCCTGGTGATGCTTAGCCGTCATGACAAAGTATCTAGTACTGGTCAAAAGTGCATTGATTGATTCTGATACAATGAAATAAGTAAAGGGCAGAGCTCTTGAACCTTGTAATTAGAATATATGACAGTAGCTGTAAATTGATTGACGTCTAAGTCAAATGAAGATACGGTTGGTATCTTATTATGCTTGGTGAACTGATGTAAAAGATTTTGTTATGAATTATACAAGCTTTAGAAAGCCTTGCTTATTGCTGTCTTTGGTCGTTAAATGTTTTGCTTCTCTGTCCCAAGGGATTAAATTGGCTTTTCCTTTGTGTTGTCTTTTTCCTGTATTGTTATTGGCTTTTTGTCTTATTTTACACTGTTAAAGAAATTTTATCTACACGGTGATGGCAAAGTTAGGAAGGGCCTTCGCGTATGGTGACAAGAATATCTTGGCTTTCCCGTCGTTTAAACCTCGAGGGAGTTTTTTTTGTTGAAGTGATACCTGTCATTTGGCTTAATTGTAATGATTTCTTGCCTCTTTCTAAGTTAAATTCTCAGTTTTAGAGTAATGTCGGTCCTAGTTTTGAAACTTCATTTGTGCATCAAATGGACGCCCAGAAGACATTTGCCAGTGACCAACACTTAGGAGTACTTTGTTATGGTGCAACCTTAATTTTACTGGGAATCAATGTCAACATTTTCATTGGTTTTTCCTGGTTTTTGCCAGTGACTTGACTAGCAATGAGAAGTGCATCAACTTTTTCCTTTCCTTTCCCTTTTTCTTTACAGTTAAATGAGGGTTGATGACTTTGCATGAACGTTGTAAGAACAGAGATTTTGATCTTGCTCTTGTAGTCTGTTCGATAAGTAGAATATCTCTCTTCTTGTAACCTAGGTTAAGCACAAGTGCACATGACCTTGCATAATCTGTATCCAAGAATATGCATTTCTGGAGCTAAAAGCACAGAGAGAAATGATATAGTACTACATCTTACCTTCATTAAACAACGGCTGGCTGCCGGGCCTATGGTTAGTGATTTACTACTGGTTCTTATCATACCTGAAGTCCAGAGTGCTTCACCAGGGTGAAGAAGTCCACAAATACCACCAGCAAATTGGTCCTTCACATCCCAGAAGAAAATGAGTGTCAGAAAGATGGAACCAAAAAACCAAGGGGGTGATTATTGGGTGCATTTTCTCTCGAGCGTTTAGCTCGCCATAATTTAGTTATTTTCCTCAACAAATTGCTGTTTTTGTACATGTTAGTTTGTGCTATAAAAATTCGTGAGATTACCTGAGATGCATTTGAGACGAATGTACAAAAAAAAGGTACAAGTGGGTTCTACTCTACTCTTTTAGGGGGGATCTAACGAACGGTATTTGCGCATTATTGCCCTCCCCACCTTTCTCCCCAGTTTTCTTGCATTTCTACTTCTTACAGTAATCTTCCCCCTTCTCTTTCATGGTTTAAGCTTTACTTCTTTTTCTAGCACCTCAAATTGGCCTCCCATGAGTCAGTTTTCTTTGGCTTTGAATCCTTGTTATCTTCATGCGTCAATCCCAATTCTATTCAACGTTTTGTTTGGCATCTGCATTTTCACATTCCTTGTATTTTGGTGTACTGTGAATACCTTCTATTTTCAAGGGGTAGAGAATGCTTCGTCTGTCAAGTTGACATTAAATGCATAAAAAATTATTCATCATTGAGTCAAAGTTTAACATCTTTATTAATTTAGTTGGGTACTACTTAACAAAAAAAAAAAAACTTAAAGAAATTAATGCTCTGGTCAAATAGGCTGTTATCCGTGGAATTGAGATGGAAATGAGGCTTGAGAAGATTTTTTTTTTCTTTTTTGCGCCATTAATGATTTCCCTGATTGTTTGACATGGCTGCCTGAATCGGCGGATTTGTTTCATTCTGCTCATAATTTCACTAAGAAAAAGAAGGGGTTGACCAAAATATTCATAGAAGTAAGAGCACTAAGCACCCAAAAACAGCAGCATAGGATAGGATACCTCCTAGTTCCCGTTCGACAGAAGTTCAAAGTTTTTCTGCGAAAAAAGAAGGAAAACAATTGATTTTCAGCAGCATAGAATACTTACTACAGTTCTTGTTCAACTGAAGTTCAAAAGTTTATCGGGATCGAATTTAATAACTATGCTTTTATGTACAAATTGGATTAAATTACTAGAAACACCCTATGTTTTTGCATATTACCATGCTACTTTTCTAATGTTTTAGAATATTCACGTTACTCATATGTGGTTTTATGCAAAGTAAAAAGTGAGCGAAAAGTGCATCTCTGTATCTAGGCACCATCCTAAAGTGCATATGGTAAAATTATAATATAATATCCACTTGATTCCATATAATTTAACATAAATATCTATTCAGTTCTCATTTGGTTAATACTAGCATTTCAACTAATAGGAAATTGCTTTTCGTCAAGTTTTCCCTTTATATAAAATTATGTGGGGTTATTTGGAAACTTCAAAATGTTAAGAGAGTCATTTGGTAGTATGCGAAACCACATGGGAGTAGTTGGTTATTTAGCCTAAAAAGTTTTGGTTTCCGCATTGACAATTTCCCTAATGGTTTAATATAATAGCATCGTGGAAAGCGCAAAGAAGAAGGATGGAGACAAGTGATCATAGTTATTAAAACCAACCCGGACATCAACCCGGCAAGAGGACCGGGTTGACGGGTCAGTGGTTCAACCGGTGGGTCACTGGTTGAACCGTTGGGTCACAATATATAATAAAAAATATATATAATATAATTAAATAAACATGTAAATTATAATATAAGTGCAGAAATTCTTAAATCTCAACAAGTTATAACCTGTTCATAGTTCATAATTCATTTCACACACATAAATAGAAGTATCAAACCATGAAACATAAGTCATAAACGACAAATTCAATACAACCAAACATAAAGTCATGAACATAAACAACACCACAATTATCACTTGAGTAGTTCACTCCATCTATTATTCATGCCCATGGTTCCCAACTTCTGCCAAATTCAATACCACCAAGTTCATTTACATCACAGCCCACATTAAGATCATTTCTTTCAACATTCTCTTCATTATTGGTCTCATCTTCATCTCCAGTGTCCAAATCATCCAAATTTAGAGTTTCATCTACATAAGTACAAAAATCAATGAATCATTCACTAAATTTGGATAATATTTAGCCAAAAACGAAAAACAAAGAATAAGCAAACATATGGCTCAAAAAAAATAACTCACCACTTTGTCGGCTGATAGCAAATGTAGCTATTTCATTCCTAAAGCTTTCTAATTCAACTGGAGTTAATTGTGAAGGTTCATCATCCAAAATCCAAGTTTCATTGATGCTGAAGTCCTCAAAATCAATAGGATCATAATTTCTACCCCTTGCATTTCTAATGATACAAAACATTAAAACTAGTTAAATAACAAATGTCATCATATTAAAACAAAAATCTGATTGCAAAATGTAGTTTACCTTTGTTGTAGTCTTAAATTGTAGTGTACATAAACCAAATCATTTAGTCTTTGATGCTCCAATCTATTTCTCTTCTTTGAGTGGATATGCTCAAATAAACTCCAATTTCTTTCACAGCCAGAAGCACTGCAAGTTTGGCTTAGAACACGTATAGCTAGTTTTTGCAAATTAGGTGCAGTGCTACCATAACATGTCCACCATTCATCTATTGCAATAAATAAAGGAAAAAAGTCAGATTATAATATTTTACAATTAAAATCAAATCATCAATAAAAATGAAGTTAATTTTTGGGTACCTGGAAGCATGACATCACGATCTCGTATAGCAGAGACTCTACCAAAATCACCTTCAGCTTTACGAAATAATCTCATCTCTCCGGTCAAATTACTCATCAAATCAGGATTTGCATAAGAATATCTCTCAATCACATCCAAAAGTCCTGATGTTGCATGCCTGTGCTTTTCCAAATCAAGAGAATTATATTGATAAGCAGGATTGAGCCAATAACCGGCAGCATGAAGATTTTTGTGAAGCTGACTATCCCATCTTGAATCAATTATTCTTAAGTAAGGATCAACTGCTTTCTTTTTTCTTGTGAATCTTCTCAAAAGCTCTTCTCTGGCTCTATGCATGGCAGCATACAAGTATCCCATAGCAGGCCTTTCATCACTATCAACAATTCTTAGAACTCGAACAAGAGGCTCAGTTAATTGAACTATTATAGCACATTCTTTCCAAAATATAGAATCTAGCACAAGATCCACAAATTTTTTTGCTTTACTCTCCTTAGCATATGCTGATAGAGTCCATTCTTTTGAAGTCACCATAGCTCTTAAAGCATCTTTTTGCACTAAAATACTTTGCAATGCAATGAAATTAGTAGCAAAACGTGTAGGAGCAGGCCGAATAATTTCTCTTCCACCAGTGTGTTTTCTCATCAAATGCAATGGATAACAATGATTATAAATGTATTTTGTTATTTTTGAAGCATGTCCAACCACTTTACTAACCTCATCTAACTTGCCCATATCATGTAGCATCAAATTTAGACAATGAGCAGCACATGGAGACCAATAAAGTGTTGGAAATTCCCTTTCTAATAATCTTCCAGCAGCAACATAATTGGCAGCATTGTCAGTGACGAAGTGTACCACATTTTGCACCCCAACAAATAAAACCACTTCTCTAAACAGCTTATACAACATCTCTGCAGTCTTAGAAGCATCCGAGGCATCAACTGATTTTAGAAAAACAGTTCCTCTAGGGCAATAAGCTAGAAAGTTGATGAGAGTTCTCCTTTGTTGGTCAGTCCATCCATCAGCCATAATAGTACATCCAGTTTCTTTCCAAGTTGTACGAAAGCTATTAACAAAATTCTTAACTTGCTCAACATTTTTTGTCAACAAATAGCCACGCAAGTCATAGAAATTAGGCGCTTTGTAACCAGCTCCAAAAGAACAAGCAGCATCAAACATTATTTGATAATATGCAGAGTTTGCTGCATTGAAGGGGATGGAAGCATCAATCATCCACTTCGCAACTGCCATGTCAACCTTCTCTTTAGCTTCTTTGCTTTGCATCACACTTTTGATGGATGGTTGACCTCCTGGAGTAGCTCTTGGCATAAAAAAAGTTCCTATTGTTTTTCCTTTTTTGTGCTGTTGAAGAACTTTTTTTCCTTTTGAAACTTCAGTAGTAGGAGGTGGTTGAATCTCTTGAATATCTTCTGCATCTTGCATGTATACCTCCTCTTCATGTTGTCTTAGATCTTGACCATATAAATCACTTCCCCTTGAGCGTTCTTTCAAGCTTCTTTTCTTACTTTCCACAGCTTTCAAGTTTTCTAGCATTTCAAATCTGATTTGTTCATCAACCTTCGGACAAGGTGCTGTCTCTCCTTTTACGCCTGCAAGGTGCTGCTTGAATCGATTGATACCACCTCCTCGAATTCTTTTTCCACAATGAATACATACCAAGCACTTAACTTTTTTGTTGGACACAGAATCTTCTCTACAATGGGACCATGCAGGGTCCGTCTTTCCCCTTGTTAGAGGTTGATTTTGAGAATTTGATGTACTAGGTGTTGGTTCTGTACTTGGTGTTTGAGACGGTGTTTCTCCAATAGAGTCCATTACAAATATGAAATATCTGAAAAATAATAAAACATATCTTTTATTTAAAAAAATTAGCTACAGGTTAAGTTCAATGATGCAATTAAACTACTAGAAACTTGCTCACGTGAAAATACGACCGTGTTTTACGACAGGTGAAGTGCCGATCATTGTTTATGAAAAGTAGATAAAGAAGGACTTATAATAGCTGGAGCAGTGGAACCAAATTACTTTATACAAGTCAAACTACGTAGAAGAAACAAGATAAGAATCACTAATTGTATAATATTCTATTCATGCAGTGACCTTGGTTAGAAGTTGCAGGATAGCTTCAATTGTTGGAAGGGCAGGGGTAACTCCATTTTTTGTTACGGCTATTGTACCGCAAGAACTGGCAAAACATAAAGCCTTCCTCAACTGATTCTCGTGCTGTGAATATTCAAGAAGAATATTTTATCCCAAATGTGTTTTTGCTCTACCCTTACTGATTTAATTCTTCATAGTTGGCAATTACAGAGCATCATAGAATTGCTCCAAGGTTGTTTGTAGCTCATCAGTGAATGAATCTAAATTTGATTTGACAATTTGAAACCTTAAAAAGACACTGGCAACAATATCTACATTTTGAACTAATATATCAATGACGGGTTCGAGGCAAGTGATTAAATACAGGTAATGAATTTAACCATGTTGAAATTAAATTCTCAGAAGCAAAGAGTATTAAATGGCACTGAAAATTTATGTAACTACACATGTTGAAGTTCGATGCAGAGGAAGAAGAAATAAATAATCATCCAAAAAGAAAGAAGAAACAAAATATTGCCTGCGGTCAGAGAATTCGGAGAGACTTAACTCCTTAAGAGAATAGGGAGAGAGACCGTCAAACTCCACAAGAGGATTGAGAGGAACAAAGCTTCCTGGAAGCGGCAGCTTCGGTGGCGGCGGCAGCGGCAGCGGCAGCGGCAGCCTCGAGTACCTGGAGCTTCGGTGGTAGCAGCAGCTTCAGTAGCGGCGGCAGCGGCAGCGGCAGCGGCAGCCTCGAGTACCTGGTAGCGGCAGTGGTAGCTTCGAGTACCTGGAGCTTCGGTGGCTGCGGCAGCTTCAGTAGCAACGGCAGCGGCAGCTTCAGTAGCAACGGCAGCTTCAGTAGCAGCGGCGGCTTCCTTGAAGAACTTCGAACTTCCAAGTTCCAGTGCCGACAAAACAATGGCCAGTGCCGACAAATTGTTCAAACCTGCCAGTGCCGAAAGAAAAATTGTTCAAACCTGCCAGTGCCGACAAAACAATGGCCGAATGCCTAAATGCTTAAAAAGTTCTCCATTTGTTCTCGCTTCTCAGAGAAACAAAGAAGAAAACAATCCCTAATGCCTAAATCCCCAATGACGGCCAAATGTCCGATTCCCTCTTCATTCTTCAATTTTTCTGATTTTCTCTTTTATTTGGCTAAAAAGACGATAATGCCCATGTAGTATGAATGGTCTAAATAAAAAAATTGGATAAAACGGTAACTTCAAAAAAATTACCAAAACCCACCGGGTTTATCAATAACCGCCGGTTCTAGCGGTTCTATGGTTAAACCGTCCGGGTCGAACGGGTCAAGGCGGGTTCTTTGCAACTCCGATCCAACTAGAAAATCAGCCCGGTTTCATGACCGGGCCACCGGTTTGACCGGTCCGACCGCCGGGCCGGGCCGGGTTTAATAACTGTGCAAGTGATAGTGCAATCAAACTGTAAAGCAGTGATTGTAGGAGTAGAAATTTACGGTATCGTTGGTTTGCACCTTATTTATACCTTATTTACATACATTGATTTTCTTACATTATCAATATATTTTTTAATCATCTTTTTATCTCACATACAGCATATCAAAAAAGTACTACAATATTTTTTTTTTAAAAATTATCCCAAATAATCTTCTATCCAAAAAGTGCATAACATTTAGGGTCTATTTAATAATATAAAAAAGTGCTGAAACTGAACTTTTTGAGACATTCAAATATTTTGAGTATTTGATAAATGAAAATCCATCTGCTGAATTTGTTAAGCAGTGCTGAACTTGTGTATATTTTTTGAGTACAAGAATGTTAACTGATTGCTTAATTTTGATAAAAATCAATAGAATTATTTCAATTACCTTATCTTATCTCCCGAATCTATTCTTATTTATTAATTATATTCAAAATTCTTATCTAATTTAACAGCTTGATATTCTTTATCTAATGGTTTTCTATTCTCTTTTTTCCATTTTTAATGACTTTCACATCTTCTCTATACTCCTCATATAATATATTTCATTTTTATATTAATTTGATTTAAAAATAAATATTGTCATTTTCATACCTAACAATTTTATGCTAATTAAATCACAGGTTCTATTTATTTTTGGATGAAAACATATAAGGGCAAAATTATCAAATTTAACTTACTAAGCATTCAGTTATAAAATGTTTATCAAATAGTATAAATAGATTTAACATTAAAATTCAGGTATTCATATATTTCTTTTTAGTGCTTAAAATTCAGCAAAGCAATTGTTTCAGTATTCAGATTTCAGAATTCATATTCAATTTTATCAAACGGAACCTTAGTCAAATAAAATTTTTTGTTCTTTATTTTTAAATATTAATTTTGTATTCCTTATAAATTTAAATAAGCAAAATTTGGTCCTAACTTAAATTTTTAATTGCTTTTTAGTTGAAATTGCAAAGTGACCCACATGCTGTCATTTTTATGTATAAAAAGGTCAGATCCTACTTTTTTTTTTTTTTCTTTTTTAGTGACAAAGATTAATATTTGGATCCAATTTCACCTTTTAAAGAAAAATGAATATGATATAAGTCAAATCCTACTTCTGAGGGGACAAAAATGAATAATGGATCCAGTCATTTGTTTTTATAATGAATCAAGTCATTTGTCTTAAAACAATGACCATGTGTGAATTATTTGAAAAATTTAGAGTAAGAAGTGATTCAAAACTTAGATTGAGACTAAATTTTAAACGATTTTCCCTTTTGCAAATGTTCCTTTTTCTTTTATCAAAAGAGGAGGGTTTGATTCCATTTGAATTGCAATTTTTTGAAGTTTTTGTGAAAAATATACTGTTGTGATTTAATACATGCGAAAAATAAAAAAAAAGATGAATGAAAAATGTAAAAAATTTTTGGTAGAAAACTCCACTGGAAACGCCCCCCTGCTGTGTTGCGCGTAAAAGCGACCTTTCCCCTGCGGCCACGGAAGAAAGGAGCCAGGCAGTCACTCTACAGTTGCCCTTGTGTACCCAACCAAAAAAAAAAAAAAAAGAAGATAGAAGATAGAGATCTTGTTCCATTCATTCATTGTAGGAAGGGGTTTACCGAAATATTGAGAGAGGAACCGCTTAATTTTCAGCAGCGTAGATTAGTTCCTGGAGTTCGTGTTGGCTGAAGTTGAAAAAAAGGAGGTAAGGTTTCGAGTGTCTTCCATTGCTGCAGAGGATAGAAAGAATCAAAGATGGGCTGTGCTTCGGTTGATAGAGTCTTAAATGCTCTAGAGCATCTGGCAAAAGATCTGGACGTAGAATCTCATCTGTGGACGGGGCTGAGGACGGATCTAAGACTTGTGAGAACATTTGTTTTGTGTGCTCGGAAGTACTGGAGGAGCAGCAATCGTTTGATCAGTTGGGAATCTCTTGGATCTTTCATGCGTAGCATATTTCTCTACTTTAAATCTGATGAAAATGCAAGTCTTGGATCTCTGTTGCATAGCCTTGAAGATGCAGTTAACCGAATAGGAAAGGAGTTGGACTCCATTCGTCTTGGAGTAGAGGAACGATTCTATCCACGATCTCACATGAAAGCTTATTTTATTGGGATGGTGGAAGATTTTCGGGGAAGCTTGTGGTCTTTCACACAAAAAATCAACGAATCCTATTCCAACATCACTGCGTTGGGTTACTCCTTGCAATCCAGAGACGAACTTATGGAATTCATTGACCTGCTGTTGGCAAATATGGAAGATCTTCTCGACTTGGGCAATGTCTACCTGGGAACTCTGATCTCATACATTAAAGAGAAGCTAGAATTCTTCAAACGATTCATTCTCTTTGCAGAATTGAAAGGGTTTCAGCACAGGCAGTTGAAGGTTCTCTTGACTCATTTGGAACTTGTGGCAGTCAATGCAGCGGCAAGCGTCTTTTTCATTTCCACGGGTCGCAAAAGGGATGCGATCGTGCGTGACGAAATGAAAACAAAGATTTCTGGGGTGCTGGCAAAAGTCATGTCTGTTGAACCCCAGATGCTTGAGAGTTACATCAAAGTCTTGACAGCTACAGACTGGAAAAGATCATCCAACATTCTGGCGACGAACAGACGTCTATTGGAGCACCATGTTTTTTTTCTCCTGGACAGTCTTGATAAGCTACTATGTCGTGATGCTGTGTTGATTATCAATTTTGAGGAGCAAATACCACTGCTCTATAAGGGACTAAGATTCTTGAAAACCATTCTTATGAAGTACCCGGAGAAGTTTGATGGGCTTCATGAAAAGGTGAAGGATCTCATTCGAGCTGCGGTCAACGAAGCAGGAATCATAATTTGCCTAATTTTTTTGCACGTCTTGAAAGAAGGCTTGGCCAAGGAATTTGATTTGGCACTTCTCAACTTCGTGGGAAAGATTAAGCTTGTAAAAGTAGTTACATCGACATTCATCTTTCCAAGAAACAATGAGCTTGGTTTTATGGATTTTCTCCTAGAAAATCTGAAAGAGCTGCCGAGTTGTGAGGTTGGTTCAATTGCTTTTGCAAAGGATCAAATTCAAACTATCCGAGAAGATCTTGCATCATTAAGATCTTTGATGGAGATCAGTGTGGACCAGAGCAACCAAGCCCTTCGGAGACGTGTCATGGTGGCGGCGCATAAGACACAGCTGACGGTTAAATCCTTGTTCATTGGAGACATTCCAGATTTTAGGTCTCCAATCATATTTGATTCCATCAGGGAAGAACTTAAAGAGATTAATCTTGCTAAGATGGAAGCCATGAACATTTGTGACAATAAGTATAGATTGGAAGCCCATAGTGTGAGCAGGACAACCAACAAAGTTCGGGTGAGGCTGGAAGATGAAGCCACAATAATTCACAAACTTACAAGAGGACAAAAGCAGTTGGGGTTTGTTTCCATTGTTGGTATGCCTGGAATAGGTAAGACGACTTTGGCCCAAAATGTTTATGATGATCCTTCAATTAGATGCGTTTTTCATATCCGTGCATGGTGTGCTGTTTCTCAGCTCTATCAGCATAAAGATGTGCTGCTTCAGATTTTGAGTTGTATGGATCCTGACCTTTTTGAGGATCAGCTACAAAGAAAAAAACACCACTCTGGTGATGAATATTCAAAGAAGAATGAAGATGAGTTGGAAGAAAAACTAAAGCAACGTTTGATGAAAATTAGGTATCTCATTGTTCTTGATGATGTGTGGAGTAGTGAGGCTTGGAATGCGTTGGAAAGATCTTTCCCAGATAATGCCAATGGAAGTAGAATCCTCTTAACCAGTCGACTTCCTATGGTGGCTTTGGAAATCAACCAGAATGTTACAATTCACCATCTTCAACGACTCACTGATAAGGAGAGTTGGGAATTACTGCAGAAGAAGCTACCTGAAGAAAATGGCTTTCCTTTAGCGCACAGTGATCTAGGGATGCAGATAGCCAGACATTGTCAGGGTTTACCTCTCACGATTGTTACGGTAGCTGGAATTCTTGCTAGATTGGAGAAAGATGATGGTTGGATAGAGGTCGCGGAAAGACTAAGCTTAAGTGCTGTTTGTGCTACAGATCAGTGCATGGATGTATTAGAGCTGAGTTACCAGCATTTACCTGAATATCTAAAGCCATGCTTTCTCTACTTCGCAGCATTTCCCGAAGACAGAGAGATTCCCTCTTGGAGGTTGATGAGTTTATGGATCGCTGAAGGATTTGTCCAGGAAAGTGAGATAAAGAGCTTGGAGGATGTAGCTGAGGAGTACATATATGAACTGACAAGCAGAAGCTTGGTTATGGTTTCCAAAGAAAGATCCCTAGGTGGTGTTAGAACTTGCCGCATTCATGATTTGTTGCACGAGTTTTGTTTGGTAAAAGCCCAGAAAGAAAATTTTCTGCAGTTTTTACATGGAGATGATAAACTTTTCACCTTTGATGAGCCACGCAATCTGCAAAGGTTATGCATTTTTTCAGGGCAGGATATTTTTGCGGACTCAAGGCTATGCTCAACCCGTGTGAACTCTCTGATGTTCTATGCTCAGGAGGATGAGATGCTCCGAAGTGGTTTTCCTAAATTCCTATTTCTCTTTTTCAAGCGTCTGAGAGTATTGGACTTGAGACAATTTTGTCTACATGGTGAACTTCCAAGCGAGATAGAGTTGCTTTCTGAGCTGAGGTACTTGGCAATTCATCTTTCAGCCAACTCCATTCCTTCATCAGTAGGCAATCTCTCACATTTAGAAACTTTTATCGTCCAAGCAGGCGGAAATGTCCTACTGCCAGATACTATATGGAATTTGAAGAAATTGAGGCGACTAGACGCAAGAAATGGTTTTACTTTTAACTGGGCTGAAGAGAACCTGGGGAGTTTACATAATTTAGACAGCATTTCTGTTCTGGTTCTTAGTTCAGTACAAAGCGAAAAGATATTGGAAAAATTCCCAAACATCCGCAGACTAAAATGCAGGCTCTTCAAATCTGAGGAATATAATGGAGATTGTAATAAGATTGTGGCAATGGGCTTTCTGAGCCAATTGGAATCGCTCAAGCTCATGCTGGATCACCCGAGAAGGTACCATCTTGAGTTTCGTTTTCAGTTGATGAGTCTAAAGAAGTTGAGTCTGTCATATTTCCATTGGAGTGAAATTCCATTGATTGGGAAACTGTGCAGTCTTGAGGTGATCAAATTAGATCGTGAAGTCTCTCCGCAGGGCACATGGGACCTGGAAGGATTTGAGTTTCCTCAGCTCAAATACTTGAAACTGGAACAGTTGCGTATATCTCGATGGAAATGCTCATCTGATCAGTTCCCGCGTCTGCGGAAATTAGTCTTGGTTCAATGCTGGAGACTGAAAGAAGTCCCTTCTTGTTTTGGGGAAGTTTCAACTCTTGAAATGATTGAGGTGCACGGCTGTTCAGATTCGGTTGTAAGTTCACTTTGGGAGATTGAGGAAGAGCAAAAAGACTCTGGAAATGAGGATTTCCAGATTTTTGTTTGAGGAAGAACCAATACGTAATCTACTTGTGTGCTTTGATCACCACGGACAGTTTCATAGGTTGGCCCAGATTTAGGTAGAGGTAACCAACATGATTACCATGTATTTTGCTCTTATATTTGATAGTGATGACTTGTACATTTTTTTCTCCACAATGATGTGTTCAAAATCCCTTAATAGTAATAATATCGCTTGAGGTATATTTGACATGGCACGGTTTATTTATCCGGATATGGAATATCATTGCAATACAAGATACCATACTTGATGTAAAATTGCCATTTTACTATTAAAAGGATAATGAACGTTAACCTTCCTCAACTTTTGTATCATTGTGAAAAATTTTTGTGAGTTCTAGTACTTATTTGCAGTCTTCTTCTTCCGTTATTCTTTTCATTTAGATAACCCTCTGTTTTTTGAAGCACAAAGAATCCATTATTTTAAAATCAACAGATTTTGAAATGAAGTGGAGATGAGTTGGTGTCTAGTTTACTTGATCTCAAACTATCCGTTGCACGGTAGGGCTGCATACGAGTCGAGCAAGTAGTAGCTCGAGTTCAAGCTCGAGTTCGAATTTGAATTCAAAGATATTTAACTTATTAGTTCGTGAGTTGACACGATTATCTATACATACATATATACATTTATATATATATATAGTCACTATATAGTCACATACACACACTAGGAAAGAGCAGGTGCATTGCACGTGTATATTGTTGCGCAAAACTCGTTTAACTTTTAAATTTATGTAATACGATTGGAAGCTAAAAAAATTTAAAACTCATAAACTTCTTAAATTGCATCCTCAATTAGGCAAACTATTTAATGGTTGATTAAAATTTTTTTTCTTTCATTATTTCCTATCCTAGTTTTTTTTGGATTTGTTCATATTCTTTTGAAATGTTTATCTTTTGGTTATAGTATAGTTTAGTCGTGGATAACATGAATTATAGAAATATATTGCTTTTAATGAGAATATAATACATTAGTAACCTAATAAATGATTCACTATCCATATGAGAGAGAATCAATCCGCACATTTTTTAGTATAATATGGTTCCAAATATTGCGCGGGAAGCGTAAACTTCTTTTTATCTAATTTGTTTCAATTTCATACATTTCCTTCATAATAAAATTTATAAAGATGAAGCAAGCATGCACATTATGGGATTGTTTGGATATGTAATTATTTGAAAATAAAATTTTAATTACATCATAAAAACGTTCTCAAATCATATTTTTATCTTTTTTAACTACCTTTTTCCTATATATATTACGTCAAAAAAGTACTACAATAATAAATGTATGTGACAACGCCATATTAATAAATGTTATTTGCATTCATAAATATTTTATTTTGACTTTTAGAAATGCATTTCCCTCTAATTTTGGAATATACACATTTTGACATTTGTTTCAAGTCTTAGTTCATATTAACCACAAAGCTCAAATTCTTTTTTATTTTATCTCATGTAATACGCAGTACGAAGAACGTCTGATGAAAACTTATTTTGTTTCTTTCTACTAGATGTTTAATTACCTTGACAAAGTTATGTTACTTGTACATGTAAATTTATTCTTTGTTGTGAATAGTTTCTCATCAATATTTGTGGTCATCTAGTTTCTAGATTTTCCTCAACCATTTGATCAATGTATACTTTTTGAAAACTCTTTGAGACTAATTAGTTATTCACTATTGCAACTAATCATCTATTGTCTCAATCTTGAAACTAAAACATCATGTGACTTAATTTGAAGAAATGAAGCATTATCTTTGTAGCTCCTACCAGGCTATCAGTTTTTTTTCCTTATTTTTTCTTACTTCACTTTTCCTAACAATAAAAGTTTGTGCTTTCTATTTTTAAATATAGTTTTAGTATTTTTCTTTTTCTTCAAAGGAAAAAATATGATCAGTGATTAAGAACATAGTGCATCAATCAAAGCCTTAACTAACTAAATTAAAAAATGGTAGATTGTAATCCTTAATAACCCAAGAGATTGATGAACAAAATTCAAGAAGACCTTTCTATTTAAGTGCTAGTAAAGAAGAGAGAGAAATGCCAAATTGCAAGTTAAGTTCATTCTTTCACCATTTCAATCAAGAATGTCATTTCCAGCCTTCAAAAAGTAAAATTTTACTCACTTTGACTAAAATGAAAATGATTTTTTGTGCCACTGATTTTCATATTTTATAATTTGCATGAACTATTATAATTAAAATTTAATAAGACTAACAAAAACTCTAAATGTTAGTCCTATATAAATCTCCAAGACTGTTTGCCAAGGTAAAAATACTGAAGGGTAGGTCTTAACACTCAAATACTGAGACACTGTAGGGTTTGTTTTATCAGTTTTAAATCTTGCAAACTTGTTTGCGTTAATACACAAATGAATATGGTTCTTTTTCTTCTTCTATATAGAGCTCTAACATTGTCGTCTAGATTATTTAATATGGTTTAAATCATATTCATACATGTATTTAATGTATTTTACAACTTATTTATTACTTTTGACAATTTGAAACTTTTTGCTATAGACTTTTGTAGGTATGACACAGTAACAGCTATTAATTGTACTTTTCAATGAAATTTTATCATGATTCCTATTTTCTTCCTTTCCACGGGAAAAAATTATCTAAGAGAAGGAAATGATCTCTAAAGGAAATTATCAGTGTCAATATTTTCATTGGTTTTTCCTCATTTTGTCAGTGACTGACTAACAAGTGCATCAACTTGTTCTTTTTCTTTACAGTTTAATGAGTATTGATGACATCCTATGTTGCATCCAAGTTGTAAGAACAGATATTTTGAACTTGCTCTTGTAGTCTGTTCGATAAGTAGAACACAGTTGTATGGTTCTGATAAATTCATCAACCTGGTTCTGATAATATCTCTCTTCTTGTAACCTAGGTTAAGCACAAGTGCACATAACTTGCATAATCTGTATCCAAGAATATATATTTCCGGAATTAAAGCCTAAAAGCACGAGAGAGTAAAACATCTTACCTCATTAAACAACGGCTGGCTGCCAGGCCTATGGTTAGTGATTTACTGGTTCTTATTATACCTGAAGTCAAGAGTGCTTCACCAGGGTGAAGAAGTCCACAATACCTGACAGGTGTCGAGCCTGTGCAATAATAAATATCTATTCGAGAAAAATAAATTTTCTGTGTATAGTAGTGAATAGGGTCGAATCCACAGAGACTGGGAAAAATTCGATTCTTTTCACGGGGGATTTTTATCAGAAATAAACTAAAAATAATTAAACAATTTAACCAAAAATAAATAATTAATTAATAGGAATGTAAATAGCAATTAAATAAATAATAAATAAATTCTAACCAAGGATACAACTACGCAGACACAGTCCATTCATCCGATCATTGATGCAAAGAAGGTTCACTTAATTTTATTAACAGGTTAGTTATAGTCGCCGATAAGCTCTAACGACCAGCTTTTCCTTAATTTATTGATAACCAAGGTACGACCGTTGATTACCCCTAACCAGGAAATACTCCTAGGTACGAACGTAGGAATTAATTTCCTAATTGCATTAAAAACTAGAAAAGCCTAACCCAAATTAATAACACGTTACGAGGGTTATTTAAATCAGATTGCATGTTCCCCTAGTATGTGAAAATACTAGTTGCTACTAATATTAACCAATTAAACAATTACGGATTTAATTGATTAATTTGACAGAAGATTAAAAAGTCAAATTGCACATCGGGCCCTTGATATCCAATTAACAAAATAATCCCATGAAAATTAAAATAGAAAACATGCAAATATTAACAAATTAAGAAACACGTAAAATTAATTAGATCTCACAGATATTTGGGACTGCGTCTTCGCGTTGATCCTTGACTAGATGAGAAGATTAGTTAAGTCTCATGATAAAATTCCCACGCAATTTAATTGGAATCAAATACATAAATAACTGACTAAGAATTTAGAAAGCAACTTGAGTCTCCGTAGACTCTTTGAAAAAAAGTTGCACACCACGCAACAAGAGAAGGAAGAACTCCTCCTCTGAAAACCAAAAACTACCTCTATCCTCCAATGGAGCTTATTTGGAGAGAAAACTCAAAACTAGTCTAATAGCTCCCTTTCACGTCTAATGTCTTCATACATAAAAAAACCAGCCAAATGGAGACATGACCCCACGTCCACCAAAGAGGTCATCATTTCTCTACGCAATCAATTCAACTCCACTCAAAACAAAAGCAAGTGTCGGTTTTCTTTTTGACCAAGTGCACACGTTCACCAACAAGAAAGCAAAACCACAAATGTGCAAAGAAAGCAAACTTTAGACAATACAACTTATTTGCGGTCCCCACCAACTTTGATATGTTGTCTAGCCAAATTGAATTCCCAAATGCAATTCCATTCTTCTTCGTTGGTTTGCACCGGAATTGTGTAAAGCTTTACAATAATCTTCTCAAGAGGTTTCTGCTCCAATTTCTGAAATTATATTTAAATACTAAATATAAATATATATTGACAATTAAAGCAAATTAAAGCAATATTTGGCAACGGTAAAAAGAAAAATTAATAATAAAATTACTAACAATTAACACCCTATCAATACCACCAATAAATTGGTCCTTCACATCCCATCTACATCAGAAGAAAGAGTGTCTAAAAGATAAACCAAAAAACCAAAGGAGAGATTATTAGGCGCATTTTCTCTTGAACGTTTAGCTCGCTGTGATTTAGTTATTTTCCTCAACAAATTTCTCTTTTGGTACATGTTTGTGCTCTAAAATTCGTAAGATTACCTGGGAAATAAAGGTTAGTTAAGTACATCAATATCATGTGATGATATTGGTTGGTTAATACATATATTCTTGAGATACATTTGAGACAAATGTACAAGATTAAGGGCGAATAGACGACCATGGTAGTGATTAACGGTATTGCCCTCCCCACCTTTCTCCCCATGATTCTTGCATTTCTACTTCTTACAGTTATCTTCCCCCTTCTCATTCATGGTTTGAGCTTTATTGCTCTTTCTAGCACCTCAAATTGGCCTCCCATGAGTCAGTTCTCTTTGGCTTTGCATCCTTATCTTCATGTGTCAAATCCCAATTCTATTCAACATTTTGTTTAGTACCTGTATTTTCACTTTCCATATATTTTGATATACCGTGAATACCTGCAAGAAAATAAAAGGGTGGAATACAGGTTGATACAAGAGATGACGGTACGTAGGATAGAATTGATACAAGAGATAACGAAGTTGTTTTCCTTTCTTTATTAAAGCTTAGAGATTGCTTCATTCATTAGTTTAATGAAAAATGCTGCATCATTGAGTCAAGTTGAGGACTACTTAATAAAAAAAACTTGAGAAATTAATGCTCTGGTCAAATAGTGTTATCGGTGGAAAGATGGAAATGAGACTTGAGAACAAATTTTTTTTTGGTCCATTAATGATTTCCCTGGTTGTTTAACATGGCTGCCTGAATTGGCGGATCTTGTTTCATTCTACTCATAATTTCACTAAGAAAAAGAGAGGGTTGACCAAAATATTCATAGAAGTAAGAGAAGTAAGAATCACCTCATTTCCTGCAGCATGGCAGGCTTCCTGCAGTTCTTGCTCAATTGCAGTTCAATTTTAAAGTAAAAGCACCCAAAAACAGCAGCATAGGATACATTCTATAGTTCTTGTTCAAATGGAGTTCAAAGTTTTTCTGCAAAACCAAAAAAAAAAAAAAAAAGAAAAACAATTGATTTTCAGCAGCATAGAATACTTAGAACAGTTCTTGTTCAACTGAAGTTCGAAAGTTTATCCGTAAAAGCAACCAAAAAAAAAAAAATAAAAAATCTTCCATTGCTGCAGTGGAACCTCAGAAAGATGGATTTTGATTCCATTGATGAAGTCTTGAATGCTCTAGAGATGCTGGCGAAAGATCTGTATGTAGATGATTGTCGGTTGACGAGCCTGAAGATGTAGCTAAGAATTCAGCGAACATTCGTCTCGTGTGCTAGGACGTACTGGAGCAGCAACGACCACAGTTGCAACTCTGATGAAAATGCAAGTCTGGGATCTTTGTTGCACAGTATTGCATAAGCAGTCCACAAAAATGGAGAAGTCTTTTACTCCTTTCGTCTTAGAGTAGACTAAGGATTCTCTTCTCTCACTGAATTGAAATGGGATTTACAGGACATAATCTATGATTTTAAGGGAAGCATGGGGTCTGTTAACCAAAAGATCAATGAATCTGATTCCTACATCACTGTGTTGGACTGCTCGGTGCAATCCTGGGACAGGCTTATGGGATTCATCTACACCCTATAGTAAATGTGGTGGATCTAATCTACTGGGGAGATGTTTATGATCAGAGTTTGAGAAATCTGATTAGAGGTCTAGAAGAGAAGTTGACATTCTTCAAATGATTTACTCAGTTCGCAGAATTGCGAGGATTTGAGAAGAAGCAGTTGGAAATTCTCTTGACTCATTTGGAAGCTGCCTCTGTCAATGCAGCAGCAGGAGTATTTTGCATGTATCAAGCTAGCACAGAGGATGAGACAGTGTGCGATGAAATGCAGAATAAGACTTCTGAACTGCTGCAAATGATCGTGTCTGTTGACTGCCAACTCCATGAGGGTTACGTCCAAGTCTTGATGGCTTCACACGTGCCAAGATTATCAGACACTCTGGAGATGGGTAAGGATGTATTGGAGGACTATGTATGTTTTCTTCTTGACAATCTTAGCGACCTAGTAAATCGTGGTAACGATCTGATGTTCTATTTGAAGGATCAAATACCACCCCTGTATAAGGGACTAGGATTCTTGAGAACCATTCTTAAGAAGCACCAGGAGAAGTTTGATAAGCTACATGAAAAAGAAAAGGATCTTATTGGAGCTGCAGTCAACAAGGCAGGGATCATAATTTGGCTGCTTTTTGTGCACGAATTGAAAGAAGGCTTGGCGAAGGAATTTGATTCTGCGCTTTTCAATTTTGAGGAAAGATTCAGCTTGTTAAAGTTTCAACGTCAACATTCATCTTTCCCAGCACCAACGAACTTGGTTTTATGGACTTTCTCTCAGAAAATCTGAAGGATCTGCCAAGTTGTGAGGTTGATTCAATTGCTTGTGCAGAGGATCAAATTCAAGACATCCAAGAAGATCTTGCATTATTAGGATCTTTCTATGAGAATAGTACGGACCAGTGCAACCAAGCTCTTTGGAGCTGTGTCATGGAGGTGGCACGGAAGACACATTTTTGGTAAAATCCTTGTTTGTTGGAGATATTCCTGGTTATTCTCCAATCCTGTTTGATTCCATCAGAGAAGAAGTTAATGAGGTTAATCTTCTTAAGATGGAAGCTTTGAAGATTAGTCATAGTAAGTTAAGATTGGAAACCCATAGTGCAAGCAGGACAACCAACAAAATTGTGGTGAAATTGGACGCTGAGGTAACCACAGTAACTCAGAAACTTACCAGAGGACCAAAGCAGTTAGACGTTGTTTCTATTGTGGGTATGGCGGGACTAGGTAAGACAACTTTGGCAAGAAATGTTTACAATGATCATTCAGTCAGACGCTTTTTTCATGCACGTGCATGGTGTAATGTTTCTAAAATTCATCAACAGAAAAATTTACTGCTTCAGATTTTGGGTTGTATGAATTCTGACCCTTCTGATGGTGACTATAGTAAGATGACTCAAGATGAGTTGGAAGAAAAAGCTAAGACAAAGTTTGATGAGAATTACATATCTCATTGTTTTGGATGATGTGTGGAATAGCGAGGCCTGGAGTGGCTTGCAATGATCTTCCCCTGATAATGCCAATGGCAGTAGAATCCTTTTAACAAGTCGACTTCCTAAGGTGGCTTTTGAGATTAACCAGAATGGTAAAATTCACCATCTTCGAGGAGTTACTGATAAGGAGAGCTGGGAATTACTGCAGAAACAGATAGCTTGTGAAGAAGAAGGCTATCCTTTAGCACAGAGTGATCTGGGGATGCAAATGGCAAAACATTGTCAGGGGCTACCACTCAAAGTTGTTAACAGTAGCTGGAATTCTTGCAAATCTGAAGCAAGATGGTTGGAAAGAGATTGCAGAAAGACTGAGTTTAAGCGCTGCTGTTTGTGCCACCGATCAGTGTATGGATGTTTTAGAGCTGGTTATGGGCATTTACCTGATTATCTAAAGCCGTGCTTTCTTTATTTTGGGACATTTCTTGAAGACCAAGAGATTCCTTTTCGGAGGTTGATGAGTTTATGGATCGCTGAAGGGCTTGTGGAAAAAAGTGATGTAAAGAGCTTAGAAGATGTGGCTCAGGATTATGTGTGTGAACTGATAAGGAGAAGCTTGGTTATGGTCTGGAAAGAAAGATCCCTAGGAGGTGTAAGAATTTGCCACATACATGATTTGTTGCATGAGTTCTGTGTGGTAAAAGCCAGAAAAGAAAATTTTCTGCAGTTTCTCTGCATGGGCATGATGAGCTTTTCACCTTTGATGAGCCATGAAATCTACAGAGGCCATGCCTTTTCTCGGAGCAAGATGTTTTTGCAAACTCAAGGCTATGTTGTACCAATGTGAGCTCTCTACTTTTCTTTGCTCAGAAAGATAAGAAGCCAAGTGGTCTATAATATCCACTTAATTCCATATAGTTTAACATACATATCTATTTAGTTCTCATTTGGTTAACACTAGCATTTCAACTAATAGGAAGCTGCTTTTAGTCAAGTTTTCCCTTTATATAAAATTATGTGGGGTTATTTGGAAACTTCGAAATGTTAAGAGAGTCATTTGGTAGTAGAAAGTAATAGCGATTATAATATATGTTTGCGGGCACATTTTGGAAAAGGAAACCATTCAAAACAACCATCATGACATTTTGTTAAATAAATTTTTTTGTTTTTTATTTTTAAAATATTAATTTTATATTTCTTATAAATTTAAATAAGTAAAATTTGGTTCTAACCTAAATTTTTAATTTCTTTTTAGTTGAAATCACAAAATGATTCACATGTTATCATTTTTTATGTATATAAATGTCAGATCTTGCTTTTGTAGTGACAAAGATTAATATAATTTTGATCCGATTTCTTTTTTTTTTTTTTGGGTTAAAAATGAATATGGTAAGAGTCAAATTCTACTTCTTTAGAGAGCAAAATTGAATAATGGATCCAGTTGTTTGTTTGGTTATAAATGAGATTTAATCCTTTTGCTCTTAAAAAAAATTGATCATTTAGAGTAAAAAATGATAAAAAATTTAGATTGAGACTAAATTTTAAATGATTTTTCCCTTGTGCAAATGCTCCTTTTTTCTTTTTACCAAAAGAGGAGGGTTCCATTCCATTTGAATTGTAATTTTTTGAAATTTGTATGAAAAAAATATACTATAACAATTTAATACATGTAAAAAATTTAAAAAAAATGTAAAATTTTTTGGGTACAATTCCAAACACCACCGTGTGTTGTTGAGCGTATAAACGACCTTTCCCCTGCGGCCATAGAGTCGCTCTACAGTTGCACCTGTGTACAAAAAAAAAAAAAAAAAGTGAGAGAGAGAGAGAGAGAGAGAGAGAGAGAAGGGAAGAGAGAGATCTTGTTCCATTCATTGTAGGAAGGGGTTTACCGAAATATTGAGACAAGAACCGCTGAGAATAGCATGGATTAGTTCCTGGAGTTCGTGTTCACTGAAGTTGAAAAAAAGAGGTAAAGTTTCAAGTGTCTTCCATTGCTGCAGAGGATAGAAAGAATCAAAGATGGGCTGTGCTTTCGTTGATATAGTCTTAAATGCTCTAGAGCATCTGGCAAAAGATCTGGACGTAGAATCTCATCTGTGGACGGGGCTGAGGATGGATCTAAGACTTCTGAGAACATTTGTTTTGTGTGCTAGGAGCAGCAATCGTTTGATCAGTTGGGAATCTCTTGGATCTTTCATGCGTAGCATATTTCTCTACTTTAAATCAGATGAAAATGCAAGTCTTGGATCTCTGTTGCATAGCCTTGAAGATGCAGTTGACCGAATAGGAAAGGAGTTGGACTTCATTCGTTTTGGAGTAGAGGAACGATTCTATCCACAATCTCACATGAAAGCTTATTTTATTGGGATGGCGGAAGATTTTCGGGGAAGCTTATGGTCTTTCACACAAAAAATCAGCGAATCCTATTCCAGCATCACTGCGGTGGGTTACTCCTTGCAATCCAGAGACGAACTTATGGAATTCATTGACTCGCTGTTAGCAAATATGGAAGATCTTGTCGACTTGGACGACTTGGGCGATGTCCACTTGCGAGCTCTGATCTCAAGCTTTAAAGAGAAGCTGGAATTCTTCAAACGATTCATTCACTTTGCAGAATTGAAAGGGTTTCAGCACAAGCAGTTGAAGGTTCTCTTGACTCATTTGGAACTTGTGGCAGTCAATGCAGCGGCAAGCGTCTTTTTCATTTCCACGGGTCGCAAAAGGGATGCGATCGTGCGTGACGAAATGAAAACAAAGATTTCTGGGGTGCTGGCAAAATTCGTGTTTTTTGAACCCCAGATCCGTGAGAGTTACATCAAAGTCTTGACAGCTACACACTGGAAAAGATCATCCAACATTCTGGAGACCAACAAGGATCGATTGGAGGGCCATGTTCATTTTCTCCTGGACAGTCTTGATAAGCTACTAAATCGTGATGCCGTGTTGATTATCTGTTTTGAGGAGCAAATACCACTGCTCTATAAGGGACTAAGATTCTTGGAAACCATTCTTATGAAGTACCCGGAGAAGTTTGATGAGCTTCATGAAAAAGAGAAGGATCTCATTCGAGCTGCGGTCAACGAAGCAGGAATCATAATTTGCCTACTTTTTTTGCACGACTTGAAAGAAATCTTGGATCTCATTCGAGCTGCGGTCAAAGAAGCAGTAATCATGATTTACATACTTGTTTTGCACAACTTGAAAAATATCTTGGCCAAGGAATTCGATTTGTCACTTTTCAACTTCATGGGAAAGATTAAGCTTGTAAAAGTAGTTACATCGACATTCATCTTTTCAAGAAACAATGAGCTTGGTTTTATGGATTTTCTCCTTGAAAAGCTGAAAGAGCTGCCGAGTTGTGAGGTTGGTTCAATTGCTTTTCCAAAGGATCAAATTCAAACTATCCGAGAAGATCTTGTATCAGTAAGATCTTTCTTGGAGATCAGTGTGGACCAGAGCAACCAAGCCCTTCGGAGACCGGTCATGGAGGTGGCGCACAAGACACAGCTGACGGTTAAATCCTTGTTCATTGGAGACTTTCCAGATTTTTGGTCTCCAATCATATTTGATTCCATCAGGGAAGAGCTTAAAGAGATTAATCTTGCTAAGATTGAAGCCATGAAGGTTTGTGACAATAAGTATAGGTTGGAAGCCCATAGTGTGAGCAGGACAACCAACAAAGTTCGGGTGAGGTTGGAAGATGAAGCCAGAATAATTCACAAACTTACAAGAGGACATAAGCAGTTGGGGTTTGTTTCCATTGTTGGTATGCCTGGAATAGGTAAAACGACTTTGGCCCAAAATGTTTATAATGATCTTTCAATTAGATGCTTTTTTCATGTCCGTGCATGGTGTACTGTTTCTCAACTCTATCAGCAAAAGGATTTGCTGCTTCAGATTTTGAGTTGTATGGATCCTGACCTTTTTGATGATCAGCTACAAAGAAAAAAACACCACTGTGGTGATGAATATTCAAAGAAGACTGAAGATGAGATGGAACAAAAGCTAAGGCAGCGTTTGATGAAAAATAGGTATCTCATTGTTCTTGATGATGTGTGGAGTAGTGAGGTCTGGAATACGTTGGAAAGATCTTTCCCAGATAATGCCAATGGAAGTAAAATCCTCTTAACCAGTCGACTTCCTATGGTGGCTCTAGAAATCAACGAAAATGTTACAATTCACCATCTTCAACGACTTACTGATAAGGAGAGCTGGGAATTACTGCAGAAGAAGCTACCTGAAGAAGAAGGCTATCCTTCAGCGCACAGTGATCTAGGGATGCAGATAGCCAAACATTGTCAGGGACTACCTCTCACAATTGTTACGGTAGCTGGAATTCTTGCTAAACTGGAGAAAGATGGCTGGATAGAGATCGTGGAAAGACTAAGATTAAGTGCTGTTTGTGCTACAGATCATTGCATGAATGTATTAGAGCTGAGTTACCGGCATTTACCTGAATATCTAAAACCATGCTTTCTCTACTTCGCAGCATTTCCCGAAGACACAGAGATTCCCTCTTGGAGGTTGATGAGTTTATGGATCGCTGAAGGATTTGTCCAGAAAAGTGTGATAAAGAGCTTGGAGGATGTAGCTGAGGAGTACATATATGAACTCATAAGCAGAAGCTTGGTTATGGTTTCCAAAGAAAGATCCCTAGGTGGTGTTAGAACTTGCCGCATTCATGATTTGTTGCACGAGTTTTGTTTGGTAAAAGCCCAGAAAGAAAATTTTCTGCAGTTTTTACATGGAGATGATAAGCTTTTCACCTTTGATGAGCCACGCAATCTGAGAAGGTTATGCATTTTTTCAGGGCAGGATATTTTTGCGTACTCAAGGCTATGCTCAACCCGTGCGAACTCTCTGATGTTCTATGCTCAGGAGGATGAGATGGTCCGAAGTGGTTTTCCTAAATTCCTATTTGTCTTTTTCAAACGTCTGAGAGTCTTGGACTTGGAACAATTTTGTCTACATGGTGAACTTCCAAGTAAAATAGGGTTGCTTTCTGAGCTGAGGTACTTGGCAATTCATCTTTCAGCCAATTCCATCCCTTCATCAGTAGGCAATCTCTCATATTTAGAAACTTTTATCGTCCAAGCAGACAGAAATGTCCTACTGCCAGATACTATATGGAATTTGAAGAAATTGAGGCGACTAGACGCAAGAAATGGTTTTACTTTTAATTTGGCTGAAGAGAACCTGGGGAGTTTACATAATTTAGACAGCATTTCTGTTTTGTTTCTTAGTTCGGTACAAAGCGAAAGGATATTAGAAAAATTCCCAAACATCCGCAGACTAAAATGCAAGCTCTTCAAATCTGAGGAATATAATGGAGATTGTAATAAGATTGTGGCAATGGATTTTCTGAGCCAATTGGAATCGCTCAAGCTCATGCTGGATCAGCGCAGGAGGTACACTCTTGAGTTTCGTTTTCCGTTGATCAGTCTAAAGAAGTTAAGTCTCTTATATTTCCATTGGAGTGAAATTCCAATGATTGGGAAACTATGCAACCTTGAGGTGTTCAAATTAGGTCATGAAATCTCTCGGCAGGATACATGGGACATGGAAGGATTTGAGTTTCCTCGGCTCAAGTACTTGAAACTGGAACAGTTGCGTATATTTCGATGGAAATGCTCATCTGATCAGTTCCCGCGTCTACGGAAACTAGTCTTGGTTCGATGCTGGAGACTGAAAGAAGTCCCTTCTTGTTTTGGGGAAGTTTCAACTCTTGAAATGATTGATGTACACGGCTGTTCAGATTCGGCTGTACGTTCAGTTTGGGAGATTGAGGAAGAGCAAAAAGACTCTGGAAATGAGGATTTCCAGATTTTTGTTTGAGGAAGACTTGCACGTTTTGATCGTCACGGACAGTTTCATAGGTTGGCCCAGATTTAGGTAGAGGTAACCAACATGATTACCATGTATTTTGCTCTTATATTTGATAGTGATGACTTGTACATTTTTTTCTCCACAATGATGTGCTCAAAATCCCCTAATAGTAATAATATCGCATGAGGTGTATTTGACATGGCACGGTTTATTTATCCGGATATGGAATATCATTGCAACACAAGATTCCATACTTTATGTAAAATTGCAATTTTACTATTAAAAGGATAATGTACGTTAACCTTCCTCAACTTTTGTATCATTGTGAAAATTTTTTGTGATTTCTAATACTTACTTGCTGTTTTCTTCTTCCGTTATTCTTTTCATTTAGATAACCCTCTGTTTTTTGAAGCACAAAGAATCCGTTATTTTAAAATCAACTGATTTTGAAATCAATAGTGGAGATGAGTCGAGTCTGGTTTACCTGATCTTGGATTGTCCATTGCACAGTAGGGCCGCATACGAGTCGAGCGAGAAGCAGTTTGAGTTAAAACTCAATTCGACTGGTCAACACCGAATTCGAGTCGATCAAGTCGAGTTCGAATTTAAATTTGAGTTCAAAGATACTCAACTTATAAATCGGTTCGATCACATATATACATACACACACACATATTTATTTTTATTTTAATAATGAAATTACATATAAATTTCTAATATTTTATTATTTGTTAAGAAAATTTACTATTTTATCCATTTAAAAAAAATAAAAAATAATTATTTTTTATTTTTTTAATTTCGAGCTCGAGCTCGACTCGGTTCAAATTTGAGGTCGATCTCTAATTCGAACTTTATATTGAGAGCTTGTCGAGTTCGAGATCGAATTCGAGTTTGATAAAATCAAGTCGAGAATGAACTTGATTAGACCAAAATTCGATTTGACTTGATTCGTTCGCAACCCTATTGCATGGGCGTTACTTGGCATTCGCAAGAGAACCAAAGACCAAATCCCTGTGTATCTTGTACATTGACTCTAGTGTATATATATATTTTTGCATATGTGAAGCGACAGCAAAATAGTTTACTATTTGATTCTCTGCAAGAAGTGTACAGCATTTGGTCCTATCTTTTTTCCAACAAACATTAACAGCTTTTTATATATTAAACTTGATATTACAAAATTTAATAACAAAAGGGGACACTGCCCTCATTTCCTTTCTTGCTAATTCTAGCAGCAATACTGGGAAATCACATTCTTATTCTATGTCCTGGACTAACTGTACTGCAAATTGAGCTAGTTCATGGCTGCATCTATTTTCTGCTCTATGCACAAAAGAAAAGCTGCAGCTTTGAAACCATTGCCTTAATTCCTGAATATCTTCCAAAATGGTTGCAATGTTGTAGTTATTTACATTGCATGTGTTGATTTGATCCACCACTGATTTGCAGTCTGTGTAGACCTCTATCTTGGTCCACCCTGCATCTTTGGCCATCACTAATGCATTTCTCATAGCTAGTGCTTCCACCATGCTGGCTTCACTCTTTCTTTGATGTACTATCCCTTTTGCCTTCACAATTTCTCCTATCCAGTTCCTTGCTATTATGCCTTGCCTCGTTCTTATCATTCTTGCAGATATTGCTGCATCAATATGCAACTTGATCACTCCTTCCTTTGATATTTTTCTCCTGCTTTGTTGTTGTTGTTGCGACATAGCAGCATTGCCTGGTTCTTCCCTTTCAGTTTCCTTTGTCAGTTCATACTCTATCCATTCTTCTTGTGCCTTCTTCACAATTTTGTTTGAGTTTGGATTGATTCTTTCAAACACCTTTTTGTTCCGAGCTTTCCAGATTTGCCATAATATGCTGATTGTGATGTTAATCCTGTCTTGTCCATGGTCCATTGAGCTTGCTTGCATTACCATTTCCCACCATTTCCACAAGTGTTGTTGCTCTTTTAGTCCCCCCATTTAACTGGGGCCAATTTCCAAACTAGCTCAGCATTTGCACAAAAGAAAAACATATGTTCTATAGTTTCAAATTTTGTCCACAGCAATCACATCTTGCATCTCGCTTTCCTATTCTTCTAAAGGTCACCTCATAACAAGGATACAGTTTTGCAGGCATTTCCAGATGAAGTGCTTCAATTTTGCCTTTATGTTGAGTCCCCATAGCCTCTTCCAAACGCTGTGCTTCCTAATCTCCCTACTAGTTTCAGCATTCATCCCCTTCGTTTTCTTATGCTGGTCTTCCTCCTCTTTAGCCATTGCATATCCAGATTTGACGGTATACACTCCAGTTTTGGAAAATCTCTAGAATGATCTGTCCATCCTTCTGTGCAGGCTAAGAGGGATGTTTTCTATCAGCTCTGCCTTCTTTTCGCAGAACAGTTGCAGTATTGTCTCCTTTTCCATCTGCCATCCTCTATCAAATCACTTACATATTCTAAATGACAATTTGCAGGTCTTTTTGTGGTCACTATACCCATTTCTGATCCCATTACCCACTTATCCTTCCAAATGTTTACATTTGTTCCATCACCAATTCTTTTCCATAATCCTTCAAGCAGTAGTTTCCTTGCACTGTGGATGCTTTTCCAGCACCATGATGCTGTCTTTGGGGGTTCCTTCTCCAACCAGCTTGGATCTCTAATGTATTTAGCTATGTTTTCAGAACCGGACCGGATATCGACTCGGCTGAGGTCAGGGGTCAGGGGTCAATGGGTTCGACCGGGGGTCGATAGGGGTCGAACCGGATGACGTCATAAATAAAAATTATTTAAAAATTAAATTATTGTATATAAAATATCTAATAACATATTGATATTAATAAAGGTATATTTATATATATTTGATGTTTCAAATATATTTAACAAGAAAATACAAAGAAATTAGAACAATCAAGTAACAATTTATATTATTTAATAAACATTAACAAGTTTAGAATTAAAATTATGGATTTAATTGAAAAATAACATCAAATTTTAGGACAATATTTATAAAGTATAAAATATTTGAGGTATATTAATAAGTTTTCACAATTTAGGGGGTTAAAACATAATATTAAAAAAATTTAAACTTTTTTTACAAAATCTCCAGTTGGACCGGTTTTTCTGGTTCTATACCGGTCAAACCCGGTTTTTGACCGGAGTTGACCGGGTTTTAAATCTCTCGGTTCTGATGACCAACTCGGACCGAACACTTGACCGATTCTCGGTTCAACTGGTCGGACCGACCGATCCGATCCGAATTTGAAAACACAGCTACTATTTAGCTGTCATTACCGTGCTTGCTAACAAATTTGGAAATGTTCTGAATCTCCAATTTTTTTTTGCAAGCAGGGCTGTGTTGAAAGCCACTAAATCCCTAAATCCCAACCCTCATTTTCCTTTTAGTTCAGAGATTCTCTTCCAACTTGTCCAGTGTACAGCGTTTTCCTTTTCTCCCTTACCCCACCAAAATCTAGCATTTGGTCTCCCATCCACCTGTCAAAAAAGCATCAAGAAATAGTAACGTAGGGCTCCAATCACCTTAAGAAAAGTCAAGCTTGATTGATGCAGTGCAGTATTGCAATTACTCCCTCCGTTTCGATTATTCAGTTATATTTTAAGAATTTAACATTTTAAAAATAATAATTTAATTATGATGTTTACATTTTTTTTAATTTTATTTTTATAAATTTAAAATTAAAAGTTGAATGAATAGCATGGATATGATTAAAAAGAAAGATTATATTAAAAATTAAAATTAAAATATATTTTGATCTTTTCAGCCTGACAAATATTTTAAATGTTTTAAAATGAAAAATGTGGCGCCCCCTCGATGAACGGGAAATTTTAGTTACCACCATTATTATGGTGTCCATTTCGGGTGTGGAATCTTTAGCAATAACCGGAACTTGCGAAAGCCGGCCACTTTGTCCATTCTGGGAGTATTAAGTTACTACAATTATTTCTGTTCATTGCAAAAGCCGAAACTTGCCACAAAACCTATCTCTTTTCCTATGGAATTTGACTGAATACTCCATTGGCAGAGTGGAATAGCCAGCATTAGCTTTAGCTGTTCAAGTTTTCATTTCAGTTTTCTCTATTGCTGCTGAAGAGCCGAGGGATCTGATCTGAAAGAGACAGAGATGGCCTCTGATATCATTGCTACAGTCTTGCGTGATCTAGAGTTGCTGGTGAAAGATTTTGGTGTACAATATAACAGGGTGTTGGACCTGAAGGCGGAGTTGAGACTTCTGAGAACCCTCTTTTGGTGTGCAAGAGAGTGGAACTACGATCTGTATTCCAAACCTGGTAACAACAATAATCTGGCATCTTTCTTGACTAGCCTTGAACCTGCAGTAGAGAAAAAAATTCTGGACTTGTATAATGATTGTCTTAGTGAAGAAAGATTCCGCAAACTGGGTTTGAATTCCCATTTGATCCGCCTGAAACAGGAACAGTTCTTCCCCTTGAAACAGGGACCGTACTCGTATAATCGTTCTTATATGGGAAAAGAACGATTCAGCTATGGTCAAGGTTTCATGGGGATGGGCAGCAAAGCCTCTTTCAATCTCTTGAAGGGAAAAGATAAGTACTTTTATGGTCTTGGAGGAGAGGAAGAAGGGACTTTCGATTGGAAGTCCAAGTTTGATCACAAGGTTGGCGAAATAAGAACCACTTGCATCTACAATTTGAGGCAAGAAATCAGCCGATCCTATATCAATTTGTTGGATTACTACAATTCATTGCAAAACCATTCCAGCTGGGGCCCAAAAATTATGGATTTCATCGACTTCCTGCTAGTGAATATAGAGGATGTCCAAACTTGGGTAAATGTTGATGACCAAGATGTGCGAGATTTACTCGAAGCCCTCAAAGAGAAGGTGGCTTTCTTGAAGAACTTCATTCGCTTTGCAGAATGGCGAGGCTTTGAGTATGGGCAGTTGGAAGTTCTCTTCATGCGTTTACAAGTTGTGGCTATCGATGCAGCAGCAAGAGTCTTCCACATGTGGGTGTTTTACCCATATGATGATAAAGAAGCACGGGATGATAAAATGCGGTTGATCTTTTCTGAGCTGCTACAAAAGATGGCGGCTGTTGATCCACAAATCCGTGAGACATACATCCAAGTCTTGCTATCTGGATCGCCACATGCTCGGACATTGGAGATAGAAGAGCATATACTAGGGGATTTTGTTGATTCCCTCCTATATCGGATTTGGGAAGGACTGACGCACAGTATTACTTGTGTGGTTTCTTTGGAGGATCAAATGCCAATTCTCTATGAGGGGCTCAGATTCTTGAGAACCATTCTCAAGAAGTACTTTGGGAAGTTGCCTAACAAAGTTAAGGATCTCATTCGAGCTGCTGTCAGTGAGGCAGGGATCGTAATTTGCTCACTATTTGTGCAAGGATTGAAAGAAGGCTTGGCCAAGGAAATGGATTCTGCACTTGTCAACCTGCTGGGAAATATTAAGCTTATCAAGGTAGTAACATCAGCACTTATCTTTCCTAAGACAGATGAGCTTGGCTTTATGAACTTTTTTCTACAAAATCTCAAAGATTTGCCAGGTTGTAAGGTTGATTCAAATGTTTTTGCAAGCAATGAAATTCAGACAGTACTAGATGATCTTATATCCTTGAGATCCTTGTTGGAGAATAATCTGGAAGAACGTAATCAGGATGAAAAGCTTCAAGCTCTTTCCCGTCATGCTGTAGAGGTGGCGTACAAAGCACAACTTATGATTCAATCCTTAGTTGTCGGAAATGATCCTGATTATTCTCCAACGATATTTGGTCCACTCACAGAAGAAATTAATTTTATTAAGATGGAGGCCTTGAAGATTGGTGACAATAGGTGTAGCTTGGCATCCCAAAAACCTATCAGGTCTTCCAATTCTTTGCCAGCACAGGGTAGAACGCCAGCAATCAACAAAGCTGTGGTGAGTTTGAATGACGAGGCAAAGAAGATAATTGATCAACTTGT